>NC_049217.1:8732145-9032145 GCF_013347855.1 Anguilla anguilla
ATCCCTGTGCGATTTTACACGAATATTTCCAAACCTGACTTTAAGCCGCCGACCGGAAAAAATGCAGCCGGCTAACGCTTTCAATGTTCAATAGCTCCCAGACAATAGGGCCTAGGACCATCAAACCACTGCTAGAGTGTTCACAGACAGCGGCCCCGAGAAGCAGAGCCTATGCTTCGGGCGCTACCACCCGCGCGATTTTACACGAATATTTCCAACCCTGACTTTAAGCCGCCGACCGGAAAAAAATGCAGCCGGCTAACGCTTTCAATGTTCAATAGCTCCCAGACAATAGGGCCTAGGACCATCAAACCACTGCTAGAGTGTTCACAGACAGCGGCCCCGAGAAGCAGAGCCTATGTTTCGGGCGCTACCACCCGTGCGATTTTACACGAATATTTCCAACCTGACTTTAAGCCGCCGACCGGAAAAAAATGCAGCCGGCTAACGCTTTCAAGTTCAATAGCTCCCAGACAATAGGGCCTAGGACCATCAAACCACTGCTAGAGTGTTCACAGACAGCGGCCCCGAGAAGCAGAGCCTATGTTTCGGGCGCTACCACCCCGCGCGATTTTACACGAATATTTCCAACCCTGACTTTAAGCCGCCGACCGGAAAAAAATGCAGCCGGCTAACGCTTTCAATGTTCAATAGCTCCCAGACAATAGGGCCTAGGACCATCAAACCACTGCTAGAGTGTTCACAGACAGCGGCCCCGAGAAGCAGAGCCTATGTTTCGGGCGCTACCACCCCGCGCGATTTTACACGAATATTTCCAACCCTGACTTTAAGCCGCCGACCGGAAAAAAATGCAGCCGGCTAACGCTTTCAATGTTCAATAGCTCCCAGACAATAGGGCCTAGGACCATCAAACCACTGCTAGAGTGTTCACAGACAGCGGCCCCGATAAGCAGAGCCTATGCTTCGGGCGCTACCACCCCGCGCGATTTTACACGAATATTTCCAACCCTGACTTTAAGCCGCCGACCGGAAAAAAATGCAGCCGGCTAACGCTTTCAATGTTCAATAGCTCCCAGACAATAGGGCCTAGGACCATCAAACCACTGCTAGAGTGTTCACAGACAGCGGCCCCGAGAAGCAGAGCCTATGCTTTCGGGCGCTACCACCCCGCGCGATTTTACAACTAATATTTCCAAACCTGACTTTAAGCCGCCGACCGGAAAAAAATGCAGCCGGCTAACGCTTTCAAAGGTCAATAGCTCCAGAGCAATAGGGCCTAGGACCATCAAGACCACTGCTAGAGTGTTCACAGACAGCGGCCCCGAGAAGCAGAGCTATGTTTCGGGCGCTTACCACCCCGCGCGATTTTACACGAATATTTCCAACCCTGACTTTAAAGCCGCCGACCGGAAAAAAAATGCAGCCTGGCTTAACGCTTTCAATGTTCAATAGCTCCCAGACAATAGGGCCTAGGACCATCAAACCACTGCTAGAGTGTTCACAGACAGCGCCCCCGATAAGCAGAGCCTATGCATCGGGCGCTACGACCCGTGCGATTTACACGAATATTTCCAACCCTGACTTTAAGCCGCCGACCGGAAAAAAAAATGCACCGGCTAACGCTTTCCAATGTTCAATAGCTCCCAGACAATAGGGCCTAGGACCATCAAACCACTGCTAGAGTGTTCAAGACAGCGGCCCCGAGAAAGCAGAGCCTTATATTCGGCGCTACCACCCCGCGCGATTTTACACGAATATTTCCAACCCTGACTTTAAGCCGCCGACCGGAAAAAAATGCAGCCGGCTAACGCTTTCAATGTTCAATAGCTCCCAGACAATAGGGCCTAGGACCATCAAAGCACTGCTAGAGTGTTCACAGACAGCGGCCCCGATAAGCAGAGCCTATGCTTCAGGCGCTACCACCCCGCGCGATTTTACAAGAATATTTCCAACCCTGACTTTAAGCCGCCGACTGGGAAAAAAATGCAAGCCGGCTAACGCTTTCAATGTTCAATTAGCTCCAGACAAAAGGGCCTAGGACCATCAAACCACTGCTAGAGTGTTCACAGACAGCGGCCCCGAGAAGCAGAGCCTATGCTTCGGGCGCTACGATCCCGTGCGATTTTACACGAAAATTTCCAACACTGACTTTAAGCCGCCGATCGGAAAAAAATGCAGCCGGCTAACGCTTTCAATGTTCAATAGCTCCCAGACAATAGGGCCTAGGACCATCAAACCACTGCTAGAGTGTTCACAGACAGCGCCCCGAGAAGCAGAGCCTATGCTTCGGGCGCTACCACCCAGTGCGATTTTACACGAATATTTCCAACCCTGACTTTAAGCCGCGGACCGGAAAAAAAATGCAGCCGGCTTAACGCTTTCAATGTTCAATAGCTCCCAGTAAATAGGGCCTAGGACCATCAAACCACTGCTAGAGTGTTCACAGACAGCGGCCCCGAGAAGCAGAGCCTATGCATCGGGCGCTACGATCCCGTGCGATTTTACACGAATATTTCTAACCGTGACTTTAAGAGCCGCGGATCGGAAGAAATGCAGCCGGCTAACGCATTCAAGGATAAATAGCTCCCAGACAATTGGGCCTATGACCATCAAACCACTGCTAGAGTGTTCACAGAGAGCGGCCCCGATAAGCAGAGCCTATGCTTCGGGCGCTACCACCTAGCGCGATTTTACACAAATATTTCCAACCTGACTTTAAGCCGCCAATCGGAAAAAAATGCAGCGGCTAACGCTTTCAATGTTCAATAGCTCCCAGACAATAGGGCCTAGGACCATCAAACCACTGCTAGAGTGTTCACAGACAGCGGCCGCAACAAGCAGAGCCTATGCTTCGGGAGCTGCAACCCCGCGCGATTTTACACGAATATTTCCAACAGTGACTTTATGCCGCGGAACGAAAAAAAAATGCAGCCGGCTAAAGCATTCAAGGATCAATAGCTCCCAGACAATAGGGCCTATGACCATCAAACCACTGCTAGAGTGTTCACAGACGGCGGCCCAGACAAGCAGAGCCTATGCTTCGGGCGCTACCACCCCGCGCGATTTTACACGAATATATCCAACCGTGACTTAATGCCGCGGATCGGAAAAAAATGCAGACGGCTAACGCATACAAGGTTCAATAGCTCCCAGACAATAGGGCCTATGACCATCAAACCACTGCTAGAGTGTTCACAGACAACGGCCCCGAGAAGCAGAGCCTATGCTTCGGGCGCTACCACCTAGCGCGATTTTACATGAATATTTCAAACCGAGACTTTAAGCCGCGGATCGGAAAGAAATGCAGCCGGCTAACGCTTTCAAGGTTTAATAGCACCCAGACAATAGGGCTTATGACCATCAATCCAACTGCTAGAGTGTTCACAGACAGCGGCCCGGACAAGCAGAGCCTATGCTTCGGGCGCTACAACCTAGAGCGATTTTACACGAATATTTCCAACCGTGACTTTAAGCCGCGGATCGGAAAGAAATGCAGCCGGCTAACGCTTTCAAGGATCAATAGCTCCCAGACAATAGGGCCTAGGACCATCAAACCACTGCTAGAGTGTTCACAGACAGCGGCCCCGACAAGCAGAGCCTATGCTTCGGGCGCTACCACCCCGCGCGATTTACACGAATATTTCCATCTGTGACTTTAAGCCGCCGATCGGAAAAAAATGCAGACGGCTAACGCTTTCAAGGTTGAATAGCTCCCAGACAATAGGGCCTATGGACCATCAAACCACTGCTAGACTGATTTCACAAACAGCGGCCCTGACAAGCAGAGTCTATGCTTCGGGCACTACCACTAGCGCGATTTTACACGAATATTTCCAACCGTGACTTTAAAGCCGCCGATCGGAAAGAAATGCAGCCGGCTACCACTTTCAAGGTTCAATAGCTCCCAGACAATAGGCCTAGGACCATTAAACCACTGGCTAGAGTGTTCACAGACAGCGCCCCGAGAAGCAGAGCCAATACTTCGGGCGCTACCACCCCGCGCGATTTTACACGAATATTTTCCATCTGTGAACTTTAAGCCGACGATCAGAAAAAAATGCAGCGGCTAATGCTTCAAGGTTCAATAGCTCCCAGACAATAGGGCCTAGGACCATCAAACCACTGCTAAGTGTCAACGACAGGGCCCCGACAAGCAGAGCCTATGCTTCGGGGGCTTACACCCCGCGCGATTTTACACGAATATTTCCAACCGTGACTTTAAGCCGCCATTTGGATAAAATGCAGCCGGCAAACGCTTTCAAAGTTCAATAGCTCCCAGACAATAGGGCCTAGGGAACGTCAAAACACTGCTAAAGTGTTCACAGACAGCGGCCCCGAGACGCAGAGCCTATGCTTCAGGGCGTTGCCACCCCTGCACGATTTTACACGAATACTTTCCAACTAGTGACTTAAGCTGCCATTCGGAAAAAAATGCAGCCGGCAAACACTCATTCAAGTTCAATAGCTCCTAGAGCAATAGGGCCCTAGGACCTTCAAACCACTTTTAAATTGTTCACTAAACAATGGCCACAGTATTTCAATTTATTTTGAAGAAGCACTCTTAACTGACTTGACTGAAGTAGCTCTAGGTAGCTTCAATGATGAAGGAGCATAAAGTAAGTTATCAACGTGCACTTGTACGTCCGTTTAATGAAGATACAGCACTTTCATGTGGTCAAGTGTTGTAGTGTGAAACTGCAAATAATTCATAAGTGACTATGAAATAATGTAAACAAATATTATGAAATACAATGAAGTATGAGCTGAAATAATTCCTATAAACATTGATGGAATGTAATCTACTCACAAACAAAGCTTCTCCAAGGATCACACAGGCAGATGGAACAAGATTAAAGGAAGTTTTGAATAATGCTTCTTCTTCTTCTTCTTGTCAGTTTTCGGCAGTGTAGACGCAACTAGGCGTATTACTGCCCTCCACAGGATAGAAATTTAACAATTGCAGCTCATACTCTCATATACAGCCCTGACTCATGCAGGAACTGTAAAACTGTATTGGTGATCAGCTGGTGGTTCTCGCTTTGGCCAAAAAAGATTGAATGGAGAATGCAACTACTCCTACGTATGACAATCTCTTATAGAAAGTTTCCCTCTCTGCTTTATACTTGCCACACTCCAGGAGAGCATGCTTGACTGTTTCTGTGTTTCCACACTCACATAGTCCTGTTGGATGTTTTCCTACAATGTGCAAGTAATGATTTAACCCACAGTGTCCAAGCCTCAGTCTGCTAATTTTAACTGAATCTCTTCGGGTTCCAGACCAACAACTGGGTTTTTTAATCTGAGGATGAAAATAAAAATAGTGTCTTCCTTTAGTCTCCTTTTCCCATAATCCCTGCCATTCTCTTTCAACACCCTCCTTGATTTTCCTCTAAGTTCCACCCTTCCCAGGGATATATTTACATCTATGTCTCCTTTCTTAAGACTTGCCTTTGCTATATCGTCAGCTATTTCATTTCCCTCAACTCCAGTATGCCCAGGAACCCAGCAGAACTTGACTTCACAACCAGATTTCCCAATTCTGAACAAAACAGATAAAATCTCATTAATAAGGTCAGGCCGAGCTTTTGATTTAAGTCCTCTTATAGCCATCAGAGCAGCTGCTGAGTCAGAACAAATGAGGACTTTCTTTGGTCTTATGTCCTCTGTCCACCACAAAGCCCAAAGAATTGCCAGTAGTTCTGTTGTGAAGACAGAACTTCCATCAGTGACACGCCGCTCAATCCTAAGACCAAACTGAGCCAAATACAGTCCAAATCCTGCTTTCCCACTCTCTGGGTCCCTAGAACCATCTGTAAAAACTTTCAAATAAGATTCCATCTCTCTGTTGAGGTAATGTTCTATTTTTGAAACTATCACACTACTGTCCTTTTCTTGTAAAAAAGTGAGGTCAATGTCCAGCTCTTGCATTACCCAAAAAGGTACAGGTAACCAGCCCGTATGATTTGCTATGCTTTCCTGCTCCATTCTCAATTTACTGGCCCACTGATTTACACTGTCAAAAAATGGTTTCCTTTTAATCTTGCCACCCGGATCCCATGACCTTTGTAAAAGACACCTGGCTGGGAGTGTTTGATTAGCTCCACTTAGTTTTACCCAGTACTGCAGCCCCAACTTAATACGCCTTATGTATAAGGGCATTTCTCCCATTTCAATAAGCAGTGCAGGAATTGAGGAAGTTTTAAAAGCCCCACAGCAGAGTCTCAATGCCTTGCTCTGTAGAATGTCTAATTTCCCGAGCACCGACTTAGCAGCTGAGCCATAACCAAAACACCCATAGTCAAGTACAGATCTTATCATTGCCTGGTATATTAAATGCATAGTCTCTCTCTCTGCCCCCCAGTCACATCCAGCCAGACTTCTCATGACATTTAACACTTTTTCCCCTTTTGCTAGTGCTCTTGCTGTATGAACAGCCCAAGTCATTCGCTCTTCAGACCAAATTCCCAGAAATTTGAAGTCTTTCACTCTCTCCAGTGAAGATCCATACATGTTCTTCTAAAACCAAATATAATAAATTTAGACTTTGCAGCTGAGATTTTAAAGCCCCATTTGTCTGCCCATTCTTCTACAGAAACTAGAGCCTTTTGGACTTGTTTTAAAATAAACTCTGAATTTTTTCCTCTTCTCCAAATGGCACCATCATCTGCAAATAAAGACTGTCCAAACCCTCTTCCAATGTTACTAAATATATAATTTATCATTATATTAAATAGGACTGGGCTAATTACACTTCCTTGCGGGGTACCATTTCCTATTTCAACGATTTTTGAGCTTTTCCCACCCACTTGTACTTGTATTGTTCTTTTCATTAGAAAATCTTTGATCCAATTGAACGTTCTACCTCCTAACTCCTAAATCATATATTTTAATCATTAGTCCCTTCCTTCCACAAGGAATCATAAGCTTTCTCAATATCCAAAAATACACTTACCACTATTTCTTTACTATCAAATGGCTTTTTAATATCTTGGTCTAAAACTGTGACTGACTCCATTGTTGACCTACCATTTCTGAAGCCGTTTTGGAAATTGTAAGTCCCTTACTTTCTAAAAAATAAACAAGCCTATTGGTAATCATCCTTTCCATGATTTTACAAAGCACTGATGTTAATGCTATAGGCCGATATGAACTGGGGTCAGATGCATCTTTACCTGGTTTCAAGATAGGGACTACGACTGCATGTTTCCATTCCTTAGGTAGACAACCCTCTGCCCACATCGAGTTAAACAAAGCTAGAATTTCTTCAAGAACTAACTCATCCAAATGTTTGAATAATTCATAAGACAGCCTGTCTCTCCCAGGAGTTGTGTTTGCACCAGAATAAATGGCATCCCTCACTTCTTTCATAGTAAAAAACAAATTTATTGGATTGTCATTTTCTGAACTCCTATCCAGCTTCCACTGATTAGCTAACATCAGATTGCTCCTCTTCATACCTCTCTCAACTCCCAAATTCCCAGATCTATGCACTGCTTGAAAGACATCAACAGACGTCAGCTTTTCCTTTGTCGGATACTGCTTCCACCTTGCCATTCTGTAAAACTGGAATTGGATTTCTTTTATACAATCCTGACATTCTGTGTACCGCTGCCCACAGGTGCCTTACAGGAGTCTCAGGGCCTAGTGTTCCACAATATCTTCTCCAACTATTTCTTTTTGCATTTTTAATTACTCTTCTTGTTACTGCCCTTAATCTCTTATATTCCACTGCATAACACAGCATTGGATGTTTCCTTAATTTCCTATATGCCCTAGTTTCTTACAGCTGTGTCACACTCTTTGTTCCACCAAGGAACCAATGCACGAGATCTGGGATTCTTCTTCATAGGAATAGTGCCACAGGCTGCCTTATGGATCATCTTACTGAGAGACGTATTCCAATTGTCTACAGAGCCCTCACTATCTATCTCTTCTACTAAACTTTGAGCCCTCTCCTGAAATTCATCCCATTTAGCCTGAGAAAAATTGTACCTGGGAACTCTCTCTTCTACTTCTATTCTCAGATTTCTACCGAAACTGCATACAATTGGATAATGATCACTGATCAATAGATGTCCATCCATAACATCCCACTTCCCTATTCTGGCTAAGTTTGAAGAAGCAATAGTTAAGTCTATGTGACTGCAAGTATTCCTTAAATATGATACCTGGTCGGCCTTCCATCATTTATCGCTACCAAATCATATTTATCCAGGAACTCTTCTACAACTATTCCATTGATGTCCTTGCTATCACTGCCCCATAGAGGGTTATGAGCATTAAAGTCCCCAACCCATATAATAGGACATCTTACATGCTCCATAATCTCATCAAACTCTGACAATGCCAAACGCTTACAAGGATTATAAAAATTAATAATAGTTATAGACCTATGGCTACTCCAAACTTCCACCGCCAAACACTCAAGATTAGGGCGTATTTCAAGCCTCCTATACTGGACTCCTATCTTAATAAAAGTTGCACACCCCCCGCCTGTTCTATCAGACCTATCCATTCTCAAGCATACATATCCCGGAATTACAAAATCCAGGCAGGGCTTTAACCACGTCTCTTGGATACAGATCAGTTCAGGTTTCTCTTTAAATGCGTCGACAAATCTCTTTAATTCCTGGCCGTTTGCTATAAGACTCCGGGCATTCCATTGAAGAATATCAAACATTAATCCCCAGTATCGTCGTCCACGTACAACTCCTCCATATTGTCAGTCGTCAGCTGTGAGTTACCTATATGTTGTTTCTTCGTCATGTACTCATGTAATTTTTCCTGGTAAAAACTGTTTCGAACCAAGAAACCTTTCAGCTGCATCAACCACAATTTTAATAATGTCCGATTTCTTGCTTGTTATTTTTGCACCTACCAACACATCAACAATGAAAGCTAGCAAAGATTCTCTGCTCAATATCAACATATCAGGGGGAAATTGTGGTAAAGTTGGACAAGTGGGCTGGCTCCCCAACACTGCACTGTTTGTTGTTAAGTTCCCAAGTCCCCGCTCTCTATCCACTCTTTTAACTGCCTCTGCATACGAAACTTTGTGCTGCTCTTTCACATTCTGGACTCGCCTGGCTTGGACAAAGTGCTCACATCCACGGAACGCTGCCGCATGATCCCCTCTACAGTTACAACATTTGGGGGCCTCTGCCTTACATTCTTGGATAACATGATCTTCCCCACACTTCGCACATCTACGCTTGCCCCGACAAGAGCTAGCAATGTGCCCAAACCTCTGACCGTTATAACATCGCATGGGTGGTTTTACGTATTCCTTTACACGATACGCCATGCTTCCAATATACACTCTCTGGCAGCACAACTGTCTGCAAACGTTAGCAGGACTGCGGGTTCCCTTTGCCTCTCTCCTTACTTTTGAATCTAAAGATTTCGGTCACTCGGCCACCCTTAATGTTGTCTAAGATTTCCTTCTCAGACAGGCCGGCATACACACCATAAATTACTCCTTTGAGTCCCTGTCTCTCTCTGGGAAACCACTCTCTCAAACCTTCACTACCACTTCCCCACCTCCTTAGCGCTATCATATTGTTTTTTTATCTTTGCAAACACTCTCTCAACAGCCATTTGACAATATCTTGGCCTGGAATCCCCTTACCGATCAGAGTTTCCCAAAGCGGTTGTAACTCTTAGTGGATTTAATGCCCTAAATCCTCCATCTCCTGGTTTCCAGTCTTTGACTTTAACTCTCTGGGGTCTAAGGGTAAATGAGGCACACTAGTGATTGTGCGATGCTCTGACATGTGTGTAAATTTCATCAACTTTATATACAGTGATTCCAAAGTGTTTCATATCTTTGTTTTCAGCACAAACTAAGCTACAATAATATGGCAGCAGTAAGTAGGTCATAATCATGTGTGTATTGTAAACTGCTCTAAAAACACACAAACTGTAAACAGTAGTTTTGAACATGCACAGGAATGTTGTAAATAAAACACACTAAACAACTGTGACTAAGCCCTTTTGGTCACTGAAATGTGTTCATCAAGGTCTTGGGTATCAAAAGATTACAAAATATTTTAGCAAATCCAATGAGAAATAAAATAAATTGCTAAAAGTTAGTGTTGTGACTACTATTTTTCAACACCAGGTGAGAATGGGAGGGAAATGGCCTTTCTGTAATGAATATGCATTGGGTAGCAACGACCTGCCAGCTAAGTAGGCTATTCACACCTGGCCGCATGCCTCCCCACCACTAAGACAAAGACTCGGTGAGCCATTTAGAAGACAGAAACAAAGACATCTTTTGATTTTCAGAACATTTATTGAAGCAAACTACACGCATGGAAGATGAGATGAGACTGATGTACTCTTGCAACGCTTGTGTGGCATCTTAGCTAGTGGTGAACTAGGCTGTGTTTCCTGATCAGCATCTCTGTAAATATGATAAAAACAAAATTGTTAGGAAATGTGACAAATCAAACTTTATTTATATAGCACATTTCCTTCAACATGTGACAATTAAATGTGCTTTACAAAAAGGGGCAAACCACTAACTAATGAAAACAAAACTTAGGAAATGTGACATGGTTACATCCTATACAAACAAAGAACCAAACAAACACAACCAGACGCAGAGAGGTAGCCTATAATTTTGAGAAGCAATGGTTAGAATCCTTCGTAGTGTGGGCATTTACAAGCGCGCATATTAGTTAATATTCCTACAAACACACAGAATGTAATACAGCACACATTTACAAATAATGCAAGCTATCAACGAAATAACATTAGCTAAACTAAATAAATATTGATATTCCAGCTCAACTACACGCAACTCATCAATAACAATGCCTCAATCTGATGTAGGCTAGGTCTGTTTAGCTAAGTGGTTATTATATTGCTATTTCCCGAATTTACTTATAGTATGCTAATATCGATTGCGCGAGGACATCAGTTTTAGAATCCTAGCCACGCCACGGGCTATTTATTACCAATATGATCGAAAAACATAGACTACCCGATAGCCTACTTCTAACACAACCAGACGCAGAGAGCCTAGCCTATAATTTTCAGATGCAAGTTCGAATAGTTCGTAGTGTGGGAATTTATAAACGCGCATATTGCTGGATATTCCTACAAACACACAGATACGTTGCAATACAGTACACATTTACCAATATGATCATAAGAAATATACTTACGCATGAAGTTGATCATCAGCTGGATCAGTTCGCTGTTCGAAATGACACCGCTCTTCATCAATGTCGGCTTCCGGACGGACCATTTTCCAAAATTAAACGAAATGTCCACCTCAAAAGAAGTGAATTAGGCGACACTTTGACATTCTATCCCGCTTTCGCAGACTGGGCATTTTTCACATGGATCTCGCGTCGCCCCTCATTTAGTCTCCTTCTATGGAGAGTAATTATAATGTTGTTAACATGTGAATGCGATTTGGGCGGACTTCCTGCTGAGCGAAATTCACATAGTAATGAGTAAAGTTTAACGAAGCATACGTGGTCTATTTAATCAAATTTAAAACTTTTAAAACAATTCATATTATTTTCCATTGGGCGCATTGGAAAGTCGCGATTCTAAGGTTTCTGTCAATGTTTTTGTGTCTGTATGATAACAGCACGTGAAGTTAACCATCCAAATAGAAACGAATGTTAATTTCATCTTGTCGAGCTCCGCCCCAGAGGGTTAAACATAACATTCTTCAGAATTACTCATTTTTCTCATTTTATTTTCCCCAGATACTTCTGATACATCAGGTTTTTCACTCGATGCTACCCTCTTCTGGCTTCCCTTACCCGCCATCTTCCACGCACCTCCCTCAACCCCAGCACCCTTTCCGGTAGCCATCGGCTACCAAAGTAGTAGCCTACACCTTTCCTTATACTTTTTAATACTAGCCAAACAAAAACAAAAAAAAAAAAACGAACACCAACCACCAGCAAAATCACAGAACTGCGTAGGGGCTTGACCTTGGCGCTTTCCCTATTTTAAACCTTTTAAAGGTCTTTCTACACGGCTAACCCCGGCCGGAAACCCCAAGCCAGGATGCGCTCGTGCTTCTCCAAATCCTAATCCTTTCAGAAGTGTCCGCACCTAACAGTCAAAAGAAAAAACTAAACAAAAGCCATAAACTGTTTGAACTTCGCTCCACCGAACACCACACCGCTTAAACAGATCACGCTCGTCCGCCGAGCCTCTCCAGCTTCAACGGTCACAAGTGTCTCGGGCGCTACCAATCACCTTGAATCATGCTGTTCTTTAGCTTGTTTTACAGTGAAAATTCTTCTTCTTCTTTGGTGTTTTACAGCAGTTGGCATCCTTTTTAGTTGCATTACCGCCTCCTTCTGGATCAAACAGGGAAAGAGGGAAAACAGCTGCTCTTATAATGTGACTAGCAATCAATGTGACTTTAAACAACCAATGAGAATGCAAACATCTGAAACAGAACCGGGCGACCCTATACGCTCCCTACGCAAGTTGCCTAGGGCCCCGCAAATTAAGCAGGGGCCCCGCCTCCCCCTCGTGTCAAAGCGGGTATCAATGTTTACAACTTAGATGAGAGGATGACGCGAAACTATCCTTCTGGTCACGAAAAGAGAAAGAAAAAAACACACCATGAGAGTGAATTGCAGGAACAGCAATCAGGTAAACTTGCGTTCTCTCCTCTCCAAGTTTGATGTCAGAAAATAACAGTAACGTTAAGTTGATGTGCTAGCTTGCAGTGCATCTCTCTCTGTCTGTCTTGCTAACCTATAGCTGGGCAGTGCATCTGGTCTGCCTGTGTCTTGCTTGCTTGCTAGCCACTTCCAGGGCTGTGTTCTGTGACTTTGTGCCTGACAATAGTGAGAGTGAAATACCTAAGGAATAAACCACGACGGGCTGTCCCGTATTATTTTACCGTTGTTAAGCAAAACTCTTGATGGTAGTTTATTTGGACCGTTGTTATGGAAGAACTGGTTGTTAATTCTATGAAAACAACAATTCCGTCGAGAAAAATAGTTCCTTCTCGTTTCATGCCATACAATTAGCTTTTTGTAATTTTTTGCATTACATTATTTAGGAAAACTGCATGAAACCATAACACAATCAAATGAATCTCCCCCTGTCTTGCTTTTTAAAATGTTGCAGTCTCGCAGTGTAGACATAGCATTTCTCCAAGACCCTCTGAAACCGGGTTTGAATGCCAGCTATCTTAGGTTCACCGTCACTTGTCAGTGTTGTCACCTAGCCTATATTAAAATTCTGGGTTTTAGGTCAGAATGGTCTCACGGCATGATTGTTATCCCGGCTAGGTAGCTAGCTAGCTAACTATTAATTGTATTCAAAGTAGCGGTTAATATTTAATGCAATCGTTTACAAAGATACGGATGAAAATGCGTCCGGTAGCCATGACTTAAATACGGAACGCCTATTCTACTGTCAAAATAAAGGACAATTGTGTATTTTGCGGTATGGTTGGCATTCCTAAATGAAGCCAGTAACTGGCCTACAACCGTGATTCAACATTGCCATCAATCGCGAAATTGGACATTGAAAAGGGGAGGGTAACAAAAGGTGTCCCTTTATAATTAATTAATGACGGCTTGAAGTGAGCTGTTGCTTTTATAAAACGGTCACCAAGTATGGAAATGTGAAAGTAATAGACACACTCCAATTTAGATTTATTAAAACGTTTTATTTTTCCTCAGACGCAGAGTAATAGCCTACTGAATTGTGCAAAGGAATTAGACGTCATACGTGGTATGGTTAATATACCATGGCTATGAACCAATCAGATTGTTTGAATTGAGCTACCCGTTTTATAATGCTTAATTATTACGTCTGATAAACGCTAACGGGCAACTGTGTTTATAAACTGCAGCTCAGAAAAGATAACCGCATCCCGCGTGAACATGCGTTCATATGCGCATGCACAAAATTAAACTCGCGCTTTCCAGCAGCAACCTCTGTGGGGTTCAGTCCAGACAATATATGGGCGTGATAGCACTCCTCATAGGCGCACATAATTTTAAAACAAGACAATGATTATCTAGTCTCTCAGTCAAGGTTCAGTTACAACTCTGGACTAATGGAAGATGGAAAGCAATGGATTGACATTGACTACTGATTAAATATTCTTATTCTTAGACTGACAGATAGAGCAAACTGTTTTAAAGGAGGGAGGACTGTAGTGGGAACACTGGGGTGTCAGGTGGGACTGTGTGGCAGTGGAAAATGGTTTACATGGCTCACGGGTCAGGTAGGAGAGCCCTTAGCAGGTTTTGCTTAGGGCCCCAGGGAGGTCAGGACCGGCTCTGGTCATATTAAGGTCATGTTTTTTGTTTCAGATCCATACGTGAATGCAGGCGAGCAGCAGAGCTGATGAGAGACCTTCTGAGTTCGGGGTAGAATTCAGTGGAGAAATTTGGAGCATCTTGGAACAGGTCAGACAGTCAATGAACATACACTCACAGTAGCAGAATGGTTTGGGAACTGGGCTTGTAACTTGTAATCAAGCTGTAGGTTAAATTTACCAGTGGGGCAACTACTTTTGTACCCCTGAGAATGGAAATGAACCTGAATTATTTCAGTAAATATCCAACAGCACAATTTGTACATAGAAGAATGCAAATTGTGTGTAAGTCATAGATAAGAATGTGAGCTCAAGGCTTTGCTGGATAACCGAGTAAGACCCAGAACATCTCTTTTTACTTCAGTCCATGTTCCACATTTGGGAAGGTTCCCAATTTTACTCAGTGCAGTTCTCCATCCACACCAACTAAGTGGTTCGTGAAGCAGGGCCCTGGAAGTCCAGTGTGTATGCAGATTTTTATTTCTACCACTTAGCCTGGCTAAATGAGCTAATTGGCTGTACACACCAACACTGGTTGACTGGTAGATTAGATCACAGCAAAACATTTCATGTAAGGACACAAAAATAGTCTTCATCGGTCATTCATGTGTTTATAAAGAAATGTAGCCAAAATGTCAGATGGCATAAATTTTAGGTTTACTGACGCAATTAAGGCCAGAAGTTGACATGAAATTAAGAACTAGATACGGCCCTCGTTGCCCACCTCTGCATTATAACTGTTTATGTGTCGCAATGCAATACTCCAAACTGGAGCCTGTAAGTGGGCAACAATGGGCTAAGCACTAGTTCCTTAACTGGATGTCCCATTCGAATGGAATACTTTTGTAATAGTTAATACTTTTTCAATAAACATGGACTGAAAGATTCAGAATACATTGTTGGTGAAAATAGATTTCAAACTATGTTGGGTACTTTCATGTTGCCAAAACATTTTCAGGTTTAGTTTCAAAATGTTAAATATTTGATGTACAGTTACATGTCTAGTTCCACATTTTTACACGTATTAGAGATTTGTTTGTGAAAGAAGCACCTGTCACAAGCTGCAATAAGATGACACTAATTTCTTTTCATGCGAAAATGTATGATCAAAGCCTGAAAAATTGACATGAAAGTTGTTAGTATACTACAGTTACAAATACCTTGGTAATATATTACTGTAAAGTTATCTTAAACTAAACCAAAATCAAAGTCTGTCTCATCTACACTGTAATGTTCAGCGTAAAATTACTTTTACTGTAATAGTATGTAATACAAACTCTAATGGACTCTGTTGAGCAGATTTAACGCTGTGAATTTTGCTGTGCACGTTTTCCTTATTTAACCCTTTGCAGTATTTATAAGGGTAATTTGATCATTTGATTTTTAAAACTCCCTAGCCATGACCCATTGAGTGTTTTACCACAGTACAGTAGCTTCAGTATGACTATGAGAGGAAGGGGGGGGGGGGGGGCTGGATCAGGTTTCCATGGCAACGTAGCACTTTTAGTGCCAGGGGTACGCACTGAGAATAGATAACACTGCCATGTTGCCTTCAGCTGTCATCCCACCTCACACGTACTGCAGACAAGCACGTTTCTGGGAGCATTACGGAACTGACACCTCCAAAATGGCATTAGGACTGAACATTGGAAATAAAGATTCTGATTTGAAAGTATATGGGGCGGGGAGGGGGGGGGGGGTCTCTGTGGGGAAAGTTTTACAACAGGCTATCTCAGGCAGCCGTGTATTTTATTTAATCAGCTATTGAGCACAACTTTTATTATTTCCTTGATACAACACTTCCCCTTAAGCCCATTTAAGTCCATCACATCAGTGTCATCAATGCAGTCTTTGAGCTGATTGGCTTTATTCCAATTTGGCAGGTCAAACTGCTGCTAGGAGTCTCGGTCAAATTAACACTGCGTTGAGCCCTGTTCCTCCATTACTATACAGGAATTACTATCCGATATACAGGAATAATTCCCCACCGTTGAGCTTAACTGCATTCCGGCACCTTTCCGAAAGGTTTGTGCGCCCAATGTCGTGGGTGATGGGCTCGCTGAAGGACTCAAGCTTGTTACTGAGCAGTGTGCCGTCAGCTCTTTCAAGAGCAGCGTTCCAGCTCTGCAGAAAAAATACCGAAGACAGTCCCAGAGTTCACAGTGGAGCTACCATGGGCGGCCATTAGCTGGGGCTCGAAAGACAAATCCAGCGAGTGGAACGTTCTGGAGGTTTATGAAATGTGCAGAATGGTGCGAGCTACAAGGTCCCAGGGAACACAACCCGGGACGTGTGGCGTCTGACATTTCAGGCAAGTGATGACCTACTGGAAATATAATTGGAATACAATTCTGCAGTAGTTTTGTGGATTCCTATGCAGCACCGACGGTACTTTGCTTCTTGGGTCTATATGTTCTGTATTACATTAGCAAGGAAGAGAAAGAGGATCATGTAACATAAGGGTCTCCTAGGATGCGAAAGGGTGGCTTAAAAAATTTTGGTTGTGGTAGTCTTAAATCTTGGGCTTGAGAAATAGCCTGATGATTTCTGTCATGTGCAGGCTGCCGTTTTTAGGAACAACTCAACAACTTGGGTACCAGAGTACACTCTGTTATGCATATGAAAACAGCAGGCTTGTCAGAAAAGCTTCTGTTTGACAAAGACGACCTTCAGACCACAGTTTGAGCAGATGCCAATGATATGCATTAAACAGTAAATTTTGGCCAATATTGAGGGTCAAGCGGTTGAATGATACAAATATGGCCTTGGAGCACCTAACCCATAGGCTGAAATAGTTTGTACTTCCCACACACTGGAACAGGACTGTATGTAAGTCACAAATGAGAAGGCATACAGGGAATTACACAGATGAGCCAGATGGAACCAGCATACAGAGCTGGGAATGAGCTTGAACCCTTTTCTGTGAAACTGTTCACTAATCATCTGTTGATTACGATTAGGATTAGGATTGATTGATGCAAAATGAAATCTTATCCACCAGGACGCCCTTTTTGGGTCCAAACACCAGGAAAACAACATTGCAGTTAGATATCCTAGGATGGGTGAAGAACACCATGCCCTAAAATATTGGCAACATTATGCGCATCCTTTCACCGCCCCCCCCCCCCCCCCCTCCCCAGAGTGGTTAAAAATGGGTCAACATCCCCTGGGGAGGTCCTGGTTTTGCGTTGTTGCTCAGTCGTTGCTCCACATGGTGGCTGCACCTGAAACTTTACCTGACAGTTATTCATTAATTCATGTACGTATTCCAGCACACTTATTAGGCATATGCATCCACGAGGTCTAAACTTTTTTTGTATTCATTGGTAGTGCTCTGTAAGGAATGGCTGGAGAAGTGTGCCAGGATACTGCACAGCACCATGGGAAGACCTAGGACCTCCCTTTTAACCCTTTAAATATGTGGTTAGAATGTTCTTATCTGAACATTCTAATGCTGATAAAACAGTCACTACTGGAAAGCAGTGGAGTTCTAGAACATGTTCCAAAATACTTACTACTCAAAGGGTTAGACAGAAGGAGGAGACATCCGGCCACCATTCAGTCAGTAATAGATTAAAATAAATAATGATTGGTATTATTATTATTATTAGTTTTACAACATTACAACATAATTTCCAGATATTGGTCCAAAAAGTTATGATGTACTTGAGTGAAGCCTTTGTCATTGCTTAAAAAATATTATTTTGCAATAAAATGACAATGGAAGTCTGGAAAAAGTCATCATTCTTCCTTGAAAGACTTAGCTTTTTCGAGATAAAAGCATTTCACATATTCAGGCGATGCATAGTGACTGAGAGATTAAAGGTGGCCTGGATGAATTACCTCCAACCTTTTAAAATCATGTGCTCCAGGACTCCAGTTATCATGACTAACAAAAATGCTGTTCTCCTCAGTTGTTGAATGTACTAGATTTTGCATTTCGTTTTCATTCCTGGTGTGTGCTTAATGTGTACATGTTCAATGAATATATAAAATAAATATTTTTCAATAAAATGGGCAACACTTTATTTCAGGAACATAAAATGGGTGTGTGTATTGAATTTCAAAGATAATGTAGAAGAAATGCAAACAAACAAAATAGTGTTGTCTCTGCCTCCCTCTAATGATGAATATATGAAACATCAGGTGAACCACAAGGTTGATGCCACTGCAAGAAAAATGAGTATTGACAGTGAAGAGATTCAACAAAGTGCTTTAAAAAATGATGCAAAGCTTTGACCTTCTACCTCAATTTCATTTTTCATTTAAATCCGTTATGGCTTTTAAGTCGGATTTTGTGAAACATCACATACTGTAGACTGAAATTAACTGAAAAAATATCAATCAGGGGCGTAACCTGGACCTACAAAAATACTGAGGTTAAGAGACTGAGCCAGGGTGGGGTGGGGATTTGGGGGGGGGGGGGCTTTGGAAATAGACTATCAGTGGCATACTTGTTTATTCCAGAAGAAACTGTCACAATATCTCCATAACGGTTAGGCTGGTTAGTGATTAAAATCCAGGTTAAAAAATACTAGGTATACTCATGTTAGTGATATGAGTTAATCTGCATTCACATCTGAAGGTCCATGAGTCAGATGAGTCCCTCTCTTCTCATTGCCAGAAGAATGTGTCACTGCTGACATCACAGAGCCTGCTGGTAGGATACCTCTGCTCTCATTGGCAGGTGGATGTCATTGATGACATCACAGTGCCTGCTGGCAGGACCCTCTCCTCTCATTGACAGGGGGATGTGTCACTGATGACATCACAGTGCCTGCTGGCAGGACCCTCACCTCTCATTGGCAAGGGGATGACATGGCAGGACTTTTTTTGCACAGCCCTGTCAAAAGGGAAGGCAAATAAATCAGTGGCCCTTGAGATTTCCATGGCAACTGTCCCCAAGCCCTTCAGTGTGGCTTACTGTGTTCCACCAGCCAATCAGCTTGCACTCTCACCTCAGGCCCCTCTCACCAACTGCATGGACTAGGAAGGGCGTGCGCCTCCTTTTCTGCCAATGTTTACCACTGCCACCCAGCGATGGCCAAGAGTTTCTTCCTCTCAGAGGAGAGATAAATGTTCTTCCCAATTAAGGAGCTCCAAATCACAGTTCACTTCCCTACTTCACTTGTGATTTTGGTCAGGGAATTTGGACCTGAGCAGGAAGCCAGAGCAGAGGGAAATGCCATTCTAAAAGGCTCAGGCGAGCCAAATAAGCGTGAGAGAAGAGAAGCGCGTGCCTGGTGTTTCTAGTAAGTCAAATTCTTTTTATCTTGTCGGCTATTCCTCCTAAGCGCGAGAGACCCAGTGATCTCAAAGCAAACAGATGAAACTGCTTCCAGCAGGTACAGGAGGTGTGTTTCTGCAGTTCATTTTATTCTGGCAGGCATGTTAGTCACAAGGTGCAATGAAAAGAATGTTATGCTCTCTAGAAACATTGAAAGGTAAATAAATTGGGACAGCCCACTGGCTACCCACAGAATAAATTTTATCGATTTATTTGAAATATCATTGTACTACTGACTGCCTTCGCTTCATTTTTCCTAGTGCTCTAGTTTTAAGACATTTTTCTCCCATTAGTTGCTGTAAAAAGTGTGAGTTGGCATGACAGTTCAGTTCCGTTCAATTAATGGTGTTACATCACAGCTATAGCCAGCCCCAGCCCTAATTCCAACTGTTTTGTGCCTGTTTCAGGTTGAGCATGCTTACCATTTCTCACTCACTGGACTCTGCCCATAGTCTTGATTGGTCCCAGTGGTAGCAGCCCCAGCCAATGGCAGATGTTGCTTCCGTCATGTTGTCCTGACTGAGCGAGCAGGTCATCAAGAATCATCTGTACGTATCTAAAATACCCTTCATTGCATAAAAAACTGTCTGGGCCAATCATGATAACACACAACTGGAATAATATCAATATTAGCATATGGACACACATTCTTTTTTAGAAACACACCATACATCTTCACAACACTAAAGAAAGTCTATATAATGATTATGGATACTAAATATGTACTGATAAAATGTACAAAATTTAGATTAAAGATGCTTTAAGCTGTATTGCAAGAACTCAGAATTACTCGTGTATAGGAGCCATCTATTCAGTGCTTGGGGGAAATGCACAGAAAGAAGGATGAGCGCCATCTTCTGGCCAAACAATGAAAGCAACTATGATTCAGTACATTCAGTGAAATGCATTTAGCAGAGTGAAGGATGACTCATCCATGCATGTGGGTGTGTAGTTTGGGGTACCAGGCACCCATTGCTAGTGTACCATGAGAGAGGCCTGGATTCGGTCAACAGTGGTCCTCTGACTCGCAATTAAATGCAAGAATTAGTGTGAAGAAAATGTGTTAGTGCTGTGCAGAAAGCAGCACCTGCATTTATTTGCTAGTCAGGATCCAGTCTAATCCAGTCTAAACCAGTCTAAACCGGAGCAGTGTGATCCTGTAAGTGTGTGATGTTGCACCCTTGACTTTGCTGTTTTTGAAACATTTAATTTCATTTCATGAATGAGAAACAAAGACAAATCAGTAAAGACCCAACAGATTTTGTTGTTTTTTTGCTTATTTTGTTTGAAGTGGTAACCATTTATAAATAAGTACATTATTCTTTCATACATACAGTTGATTGTACCTGTTTACAATCTTTCCATACGATAAAAACGCATTCTTTAAATTTCTTTTCAGTATCGTTATACTTTTTTTTTTTTTTTTAATCACAGCAATCCGACAGCTCACGTGTACAGACAGGAACTCTGCTCAGCAAGCAAACACACCGAAAGAAAAAGAAAAATTATTAGAAACTGAAATGATAGAAAAGGAGAGACTTTTTAAGTTTGAATGGTTAAGCTGGAGCGAATGAAAATAGTAGTAGACACAACCACCCTCCTCGTTAGCACGCTCCAGTAGGGCGTTAACAAACCGGCTTCCGGAAAACGCAGACGCGCGTGTGCGCCAGAGACTCTATAGAAGGTAAGAAGCATGCAACCGAGTATGTACAGCCAGTAATTTACAATCTGAAATCCTAATGTAAAAAAAAAATCCCGTCTCGAAAATACTATCGTTACTTTATTAGTATAATTATTCATAGTTCACTGTACAGTACAGCAGCTCTGAGAAGGACAGGAGTAGGCACTGTTCCCTCGGCGGCTTTGACTGCTGGGGTTCAAAGCCTCCGTTACTGAGGGACGTGGTGCCCAATGAGCGAGTTTTGTCATGGTATTTCACCATGGTAACGGGAGCCCGGGGCCTACCTCCGGAGGCAATGGGTCTCAGTCTGACACTATGACAAATCTGAACTATGCTTCCCCACAGAACAAGTCTAATAGCATGTCTTACACCATACCTATGTGGCACCAATGCCTGGAACCCCAAAAAAGGGATAAGTACAGATAAGTGAAGCTTCTAAAATAACCGAAGGAGTGCATTGTGGGGATCCTCCTGTTTATGCACTCACAATAGGCTTTTACACGGGCACATCCGATTAGTCAGTCAATACTTAAAAACCTCATTGGGGATTGTAGTTGTAGATCTATGAGTGGAGTAATAAACTACAATTTCCAAGATGCCATGTCTTTGCAGATTCAGGTAGCTTACATAAGAAAACTGCCATAGAGGAGAAAGTAGAGAAGGCATTAGGCGTGATACAGAACCTGCTGGCCAGTATGTACAGCTGATAGAGCCTGTGCTTGAAAGGAAACATATCTTCATATCTTTACAACTGTATGCTTGTTTAAATTAATACCATTATTCATTTAACTTACCTGGAAAATAAAAGCTTCACCAAAGACATGAACTGTTGTTCTCTATTCATAAGGAAATCTACTCACAATTTTTCCAGTATTATTACAGAAGACCCTCCCCAAAAAATCAAGACAAAACCACAAAAATAAATCAATACTCATGTTAAAAAGACAGAAGGACCATAAAGTGCACCCTTATTAGAAATTTGCTGTATTTTAGTGCAGTAACTATGAATATTAAAATGAAACAATGATGGTAAAAACAAATGAATCACAGTCCATAGAAAAATAAAAATAGTTTGCCTTCCTGTTGTCCGAGACCTTTTGATGCTATAGGAAACATCTTCACACGTTTGTTAACTTCTTTAAGTGCTAGAGGGGGGACATCTCCAAACTTTGGTACTTGAGACATATTGAGACATTCGAAAACAGCAGATCTGATACTTTATCCAAAAGCCTCTGAACCAGAAGGACAGGAATCTATAGCTTTGCAGTCTAAAGCAATTGCAGTCTCGCTGCAACAGGTGGAAAACAAAAAAATACAAACAGGGAACTGAGAGTCGCTATATCATAACACAGTTATGTGCTATGTTTGAAGAATGGAAGGGTCCAGGAGAGTGTTCTAGAACTCCTCGGGCCTGTTACATAGTATATGCAAGGAGCACGCGCAACAGTGCAACACGAGGGGCGTTTCTTGCGTATAGCAAAATGTGTAGTCTGAATGTTGCAACGCGATGCAAATGCATGGTGAAAGTTACCGTTAGAGGCCCTAAATGTAAACACTGTTCAACAAACAAATATGAATGAAGAAGTAATCATTTCTGCTCCAAGGTTACTCACTGCAACCAGATTAGCCTCTGCTGCCACCCTGTGGATTGGCAGGCTATAGCCTCAGACAGGGCTAAAAGAAGCTGGTAAAGGCGTGTATGGTGCGCAAACAAAGAGTGTGTATGTCCACAATGTGCAATGGCATTTGTGATCCTGGTGTACTGTACGTGCCAGGCTTTACACTGCACAGAAATCATCCTCCATTTGCAGTAAAATCTTTACTGTCTGATTGTGGGAGGGGAAGCACAGACAGTGCTTGATATAGTCTGTGACCTTCGGTATGATTTGAAACTTCAAAAGATTATTTGCACGTGTAATATGAAACCTTCAGCATCTAGCCCAAAATGCTACCAGACCCTAATAGCACAACGGCTATTCATTAAATAACACGCTGTTTGGAGCACATTCAGTTTTAGTCCAGAAAGACTAACTTAAAAAAATGAAGGTACAATATGTTAAATGGTAAAACCTGATGACAGTATTCAAGTAATCTGAAATTTGTAAATGCCCCCCACTGAAACATTTCAAAGTTAGCTGCATGCATCTTCCAACAAACAAATAAAATAAAAGTTAAAAAAAAGAAGTGAAAATGAAAAATACAAACAAATATGCATATATATATATTTATAACTTAAAATGATAATTTTTTTCTTTTCTAAATACAGGCTTGTCTTGAGTAATCTTTATTGTTACATTTACAGTACAGAACATAGCAATCACATTTCTTTGTTTTTTATTTTTTATTTTGTTTTTTAAGACCGATAATGGATTTCAGTTTGTCTCTCCCAGGAGGGTGTATATAGAGGCTCTCGCTCCACTCTGGAGACTCCAAACACACGGGTGGTGGTGGTGGGGGGGGGGGGGGGGCGGCGGGATGGGGAGGGGAGGGGGGATTGTTGGCTCGCAGCCCTGGAGGTGGTACGGAAGCTTCCGGAAAACCAGGCCAGTGGGGAAATCACGCGGGCTTTGAGCTCTGTGCTTATCGTTGACTTGACGGTTGCTACAGAAACTTGCGCGACGGCAGCTATTTTCGTGCGGAGACTACACAAGCCATTAGGCAGAGCTACCTGCTGTGAACAGCCGCAAGGGAAGCAGCAATAATAAAAATAAAAAAGATAGCCAATTCCAAACTGTTAGGTACAGAATGCCCCCCCCCCCCCCCCCCATCCCCCCACCCCCTGAATCTATGAAAAGCACATTTACGCCTGACACATTCGTCATGCCGGGGCGTTGTATGTACAGTCCTTAGTGAGCGCGTGTGTGTGGGTGTGTTAAACACACACCAGAGCGACTTGGTCCTTGCGAGTTCACGCGGTGGCTGTTTGCGAGCAGATCATTTTCTTTGGGTGAGTGATGTGCCTCAGCCTGCAGAGTGATTATCCGGCCTCCTCATTCTGATCTGCCCTCCCCCCAGCACCCCCCAGCTCCCCTCTCATCCCCCCAGCTCCCCTCTCCTCCCCCCTGCTCCCCTCTCCTCTCCCCTGCTCCCCTCTCCTCTCCCCCTGCTCCCCTCTCCTCTCCCCCTGCACAGAGTCCTCTACACGTTCGACTCTACGAACGGTCTCTTTGGTTTGATGGGCGAGGTGGGGCCTTGCCGGGAGTCGCGAGAGAGCTGGCGGTAAACGCTGTCCTGGTAGACCTGTGCCACCGGGAGGGTCCGCGCCACCTTGACGTCGGGGTAGGTGGGCGCCTGGATCTCCCCCGCGGGCAGGTAGTACTCGTCCTCCAGCAGGTGGCCGTTCTGCGCGTTGTTGGTCTTGTTGTAGTAGGCGATGTTGCCCAGCGAGGAGGGCGGACTGTAGGAGGGGCCTCCGCCCCCGCCCCCTTGCTGGGCCACGCCCCCCGCAGAGGTGGGGCTTACCGCCATGTCCAGCGAGGACACGGCCCACGGCCTGGAGGGCTGCTGCAGGTACTGCTGCGACTGCGTGTGCGTCCGCGCCGTCTTGTCGATGACGCCCATGAAGGGCGTGGTCCGGGAGCGGGCCGCCTCCCCTGGGTAGGCCCCGCCCCCACCGCCCCCCCTTCCGTCGCACTGCTGCGGGGGGGAGACGGGCGACAGGTCGTCGCAGTAGCTCTCATAAGCCGGGTTGAGCAGCACCTCCATGCCCCGGAAGCCTGCGGCTAGATTACAGGCGGGCCCCACAGAGAGGCTGCTCGCGGAGGGCGAGAAGCGCAGGCCCACGCTCTGGGAGTGGATGAGCGGCCGCGGGGCCGGCGGGTGCTGCTTGATCTCGGCGGGGTTGGCGCTGACGGGCCGGCGGGGGGCCAGGTGCGTGTTTTCGGGCGAGCCCACCTGGCACGGCTGCCTCTCGAGCTCGCCCCTGGAGACGGGGTAGTAGGCCGCCGATTGGCTGCGGCTGATCTGGGGGGTCTGGCCGTAGCGACCCCCTCCCCTGTAGGCCGAGGCGGGCCGCGGCGGGAGCTCCTCCCTGACCAGGCCCGACTCCGCCCCCGCGACCCCGCCCATGCCGGCCCGCCCGCCGTGCTGGTACAGGGCCCCCGCGCTGAGGCTGGCCTGCACCTGCGTCATGGGCCTACCATCCAGGGACGGCTGGTACACCAGCCGGCCCACCTCCTCCGGGTAGCGGGCGCTCATGGACTGCGATATCTGGCCGTAGGCGCTGCTGCCCAGCGCGGCCGCCTGCCCCGTGCGGACGATGTGCGCCTTGGAGGCCTGCGGCCGGTGCCCCTGCTGGCCCTGGACGGGGGGCGGCTGGGGGCTCAGCTGGAAGGAGCGCTGGCTGCTCATTTTGGACAGGGGCGACTTGGGCCGGGGGGGGAGGGGCTCCTGCTGGTACCGGACCGGGGAGCCGGACTGGGACCGGTACAGGCCCATGCTTTCGGCCGGGGGCGTGGCCCGGTACTGCGGCCCCCTGCGGAGGGGCGAGGGAGGGGGGCTCCCGTAGTCGGCGCCCAGGGGCGGGGGGCTGTAGCAGTAGGGGGAGACCTGGTGGGCGGGGGACGTTTGAGGGGGGCTGGGCCGGTAGTGGGAGTTCTGGTGGGTGGGGGACAGGGAGGGGGAGGGGGACTGGTAGCCCTGGAGGGGGGGGGAGGACATGGACGGCGGGCTGGGGCGGAAGTCGAAGGACTGGCCCCCGGAGAGGTAGGCCGAGTCGCGGTGGCTCGGGGACGGGGGCGGGCTCTGGGTGGGGGGGGGGGCGTTGCGGGGCTCGGGGGGCAGGCCCATGGACACGCCCTCCATGTCCTGCTCCAGGTAGTCCTCGTCCTCAAACAGGTCCTGCACGGGCTCCATGTCGTCCAGGCGGGGCTCGGGGGGCGGGGCCAGCTCCTCGGCGGGCGGGGGAGGGGGCAGAGCCTCCAGCTCCTGTTGCTGGGTTACCTGGCGGCACTCCTCCTCCACACGCAGCAGCAGGCGCTGGATCTCACGGTTGTTGGGGCAGTGCTTCATGGCTTCATTCAGGTCCGCCAGGGCTGCGGGGAACTGCCTGCACCGGGAGAGAGAGAGACAGGGAGAGAAAGGGGGGAGACAGAGAGAGAGAGAGAGAGGGAGAGAAAGGGGAGGGGGAGAGAGGGAGAGAGGGTACAGAGAGTGAGGAGGGAAGGATGAAGAGAGAGCGGGAGGGAATGAGAGAGGGATAATGAAGGAAAGGAATCAGAGAATAAGGATTTACATGCAGATGTCCAGTGAGAGGGTAGAGCCGAACACGATGGAGGGAGGTAGGGAGGGGGAGAGAGAGAGAGAGAAAGAGAGAGAGAGGAACATGACAGAGACACAACACCATGACATCAGAGATGATTTACAGAGATGAACAACATACACAAGCAGGAGAAACATGGACAGAGAGAACAGACAGGAGGAGAGAGGGAAAAAGAGTACTTTAGCACAAAGACACAATTTGCAATCAAATTATATATAATCCTTAGCACAGTGTAAATATACTAATGAAAAAGCTTTCAAATGCAGTATGCAATGTAATTTCCTGAGTACACAGCACTAATCTTGATATGTACTGTAGAACAGTAAAATGTGTATACACATTAATAAAATACTGTATACTTTTTGTATGAATATGAAAAAAAATAAAACAAGAAAACATACTATTGCATTCCATTACTTCTAGAGCAGTCACCCAAAAAAACACGGGGGCAGGGAACTGAAAAATGTGAAATAAAAGAAAATGCAGAACGTATGACTCAACAGAGGAGTGTAAGAAAGGCTGAGAAGGGAGATATGACATAAGCACTCTCCTCACTGCCACGCAGATGGCGCAGTTCGGGAGCAACGGGAGTGCCAAGGGGTGCTCAATGTTCTCAAAGGGCATGGTGGCCTTGGGGGAAGTTAAATGTTTAGGACGGCGGGAGACAAATTTTCATATTTATTAAAATAAATGGAACAGTTTAAGACAATTACAGCTAAGACAGTTACAGATTTTACTAGGGGCCTTTGGAGAGTGATACAGTGTACATGTGCCTTGTTGCTAGGGTGGTGGGTTAAGGGGCGGGGCTAGGGACGAGCTGCGTCCTGGGCAACCCCGGCGGTTGCTCCGGCGACCGGACGGGGGGGGCGTGTCTGCGCTAGTGCCCGCTGCCTGCCTCTCTGTCCCTCCCTGTGAGGTTACCTGCTGCTGCGCTTGGCGCGGGCTCTGGCGTAATAGGCCTCGTATGATTTTGGTTTCAACTCTAGAGCCTTGGTGGCAAACTCCTCAGCCATCCCAAAGTCCTGCAAGCAACAACAGGGCCGACAGTCATTCACGGAGGCAGTCAAGAGGTCCAGCACACTCCCCGAACACCGAACAACCCCCATGTTTACACACGCACATGCACGCACACAGGCGCGCACGCACACACGCGCACACGCAATCCCTCTCTCGCATACACGCCCACGCGCGCAGACTAACGCGCACAAACATAAAAACACGCGCACGCCTGTACGCCATCTCTCCCTTGGCCCTTGGTTTAGATGCCATGATTACCGATGTCTGCAGACTGATTGATTGATTGATTATGTCTGCAGACAGCTGCTCTGAGCTAAAACTGTGGCCTCTGAAACTTTAACGGGTTAGCATCGACTGCGTCGTCACTAATCGAAAAAGTCCCTGATTGGCTGTCTGGGGAGGACCCGCCACCGCCCGTGTGCCCGTCCCAGCTTGCCGGGACGCTCATCTGACCCTGCTTTCTCCTCAGCCGACCCTCCCGCCAAATCCCACAAAAATCATGAGCACAAACAAAGGAACCAAACCAAACGGGAACAGGGATGAGATGCAGGAATGGGGGAATTCTGGAATGGCGGCGATTAGCTTGAGTCTCTATGGTGCTTTACAAATAGGGTTCAGTCTCTATGGTGCTTTAAAAACAGAGTTCAGTCTCTATGGTCCTTTAAAAACAGGGTTCTGTCTCTATGGTGCTTTAAAAACAGGGTTCAGTCTCTATGGTGCTTTAAAAACAGGGTTCAGTCTCTCTGGTGCTTTAAAAACAGAGTTCAGTCTCTATGGTCCTATAAAAACAGGGTCTATCTCTATGGTGCTTTAAAAACAGGGTTCAGTCTCTATGGTGCTTTAAAAACAGGGTTCAGTCTCTCTGGTGCTTCATAATCAGGGTTCAGTCTCTATGGTGCTTTAAAAACAGGGTTCAGTCTCTATGGTGCTTTAAAAATAGGGTTCAGTCTCTATGGTGCTTTAAAAATAGGGTTCAGTCTCTATGGTGCTTTAAAAACAGGGTTCTGTCTCTATGGTGCTTTATAATCAGGGTTCAGTCTCTATGGTGCTTTAAAAACAGGGTTCAGTCTTTATGGTGCTTTAAAAACAGGGGTTCCCAGTCTTTCTGAACCCTTCACCCACTTCCTTTGACCCTTTGCTTCATAATATAGCCCGGCATATTTTAAATTTCTTTAACGTGAGCCAAAACATCATGACCTACAATGTAAATATGACAGCGCATGCAACAGGCACAGAGTTAACCACACGTGAATTTACATGCATGTCATTTCAATTTAATTCAGTTTGGGAACCCCTGCCTTAAAGCCAGCATGTTCTTGTTTTACACATAGTAGATAACTATGTCACACCTGCATAGGTACAGTACACATTCACATACATGTACAAACACACTGATGCACATCCACAGCCTGTTATCTGGCCTTTTCCTGAACATTATTTATCCTTGTCAGGTCTTAGTGTGGTTTGAGTTCAGCTGTATGATAAATTAACACTGTGAGTGTGTGTGTGTGAGAGAAAGAGAGAGAGAGTGTGTGTGTGTGTGTGTGTGTGTGTGTGTGTGTGTGTGAGTGTGTCTGTGTATGTGTGTGCATGTATTTGTGTGTGTGTGTGTGATTGTGTGTGCGTGTGTGTGTCCGCGTGTGTGTGCACGTATGTTTGTGTGTGTGAGTGTGAGCATGTCTGTGTATGTATGTGTGTGTGTGTGTTTGTGGGTGTGTGTGTGTGTGTCTATCAGCCTCTCTGTCTGTCTGTCCACAGTATCCATCTATCCCTCTGAGCACAGGGCCAGGAGGGGTATGACTGCATACTCTCCAGCACTGTGTGATTTCACAGGGCTCTACCTTCAGTCACTGAGGAATGTCCCTCATTTGCAGAAGGGCTGCTATCCCTCTGTGAGAGGGAGGGGGCAAGGGCAGGGCGGGGCGGGGCGGGACAGTGGAGGGGGGGCTCACTCACATTCATTTTCCTCCTGCAGCGGGACAGGTTGAGCAGCAGGGACACCTTGAGCTCGCGGAAGGTCTTGAGGTCCTCGCTGAAGCCTTCCCGCGGGAACTTCTTGAGCGCGTACTGGTAGCGCTGGGCGGCCTCCTTCACCTTCCCCTTCTGTGGGACACACGCGAGCGAGGCGTTAGGGCGTGGCACCCTGAGGCCTCAAAACCACCACCTGCCTCTCCTACTGGGTTTAGTGTAGAACCCAACAGAACCCAACTGTGGAGTAGGGACAGGGCAGACAGCACTCCAGCCAGAAACCTCTCTCTCTCTCTCCCTTCGCTGTGACCTTTCTGATCTTTCGGCTTTTCTGTAGGGGACTGTAAGCCACACAGGCCTTGATTCTGTCAACACTCGGCCTTAACTTGGACTTACAAATCTAATCAAATTTATTTATACAGCCTATTTCTTTCTTTTTTTTTACAGTCATTGATCACAATATGCCTTACAGTGGACCCTGGCCTAACCCCCCCACCCCCGCAAGAGCAAGAGCAAGCCTAGGGCCATGGTGGCAGGACAAACTGCCAAGGTGGGACAGAGGGGAAGAAACCTTAAGAGGAACCAGACTCAAGGGGAGGGGGGAATCCTCTTCTGGTCAGCTCAGGGAATGGAGTATTTTTTGTTGTTTTTTAATTTGAAGTTTGATGACTTTTACATTTAAAGGCAATGTTAAAGACAAATGCAAGCGGTTGCCAGATTGTCTGTGGACTCCAGGCCAGGCGGTTGCCAGTTTTTCCATCTGTGATGTGCAGCAGGTTTAGGGCAAAGCAGAGTTTATTTTTTGTGCTGCTGCTGCTGTCCTGATGCTCAAACCGCGCTTTTATTTATTTATTTATTTTCCTGTTGCCAGATCTTAATGAGCTCATTAATTCTGACAGCATGAAAACAATCTTCATCCCCGACAGGTTCGTCTCACCAGCTGCCTCTCCCTTCCGGTCTCTGGAGCTCCAGCTGTCTCTTATATATTTGTCAAATGATTTGCTGTTGCATCCATGTTTTTTAAAAATTGGGATTTCTTTATCAAAATTCCCTTCAGCCGACTGGAGTTAAGAAACGAGGGTGTGGCGCGGTAGATTTGGGTGACGCTCTTAATGGAACGTAAAACCAATAAAATTTTGACGTCAGTGCTTTCATGTACACATCTTTTAAGGATGCGTCAAAATTTTAAATGTATCAATGAGGCAAATGTTCAGGGAGCCATTAACTTTGGTGGAGATTGCCTGCTGAACTCAGAGCTGCTGGATGATCAGAGTCAAACAACTGTGCTACCCCAGGCATTGGGCAAATAGATGAGCGTTCCGTTCTGTTTGCCATGTTTCAACTGCTGCACTGAACTAAATCTCATTTTTTCCTGAGGCAAAGATCACAGGTCTTCAGCTGTGAAGACCAAATCTTTTTTTCTCAGAAGTTTAAAATGCCCAAATAGGGCTTTCAGAGGATTTTGGAGAAACTGAAATTAACTGATAGACTAGAATGCTTTAAATGAACTGATAGACTAGAATGCTTTAAGTGAACTCTGAGAGGTGGATGCATGTCTGTCTATTGGTATTATCCTCACGTGTCAATTTGGAACAATTATTTCTACCAGCAGAATTTAGAAAAACATGTAAAAAAAAAAAAAAAACCTCTTCAAAGGGTGGAAAGACCGTGTGTGTCTGTGCAGTACTCAAGGGCGGAGCCAACCTTATAGAAGCTGTCCCCTTCCTCAATCAGCTTGCTCAGGAGAATGATCATGATGTCAGGCTTTGAGGTGGCCATTGCCCATGTTGCCGGACCTGCAGCATACAGAATGCATGATGGGAAAAAAATTACATGAGAGAGAGAGAAAAGGAGAGAAAAAGACAGAGATGAAGTAAACTAAATAAACTAATGAAATGTTCTCATAATGCCAAAAAGACAGCATAGGCAAAGGGGGACTGTAGAGAAGCAGGTACATACGGGCAGGGAACAGTGGTTTCCTGCACTTCCCTCACTAAGAATGCTCACTGCTGCGCACACCTACAACCCTAAACCCTGTCTCAGTCAGCCTACAGTCAGTGGGCCTGTACAGAATCACATCCCCAGGGCTCCAAGAGTTACGCAAAGGGCCAAATGGATAAACTGTATTTTAGTGCATAATGTCCTAAGGGTAGGAGAGAGCTCAAAGTGAAGGGCTTTTCATAGGGACAAGAAAGCCTAAAGCAGGAGAGGAAACTAATCTGGGGCAAACGGGATGATAGATTATCATCCCGTTTATCATAACCATTATCATAACCATCCATTATCAGGTTTTACCTCACAACTTAAGCAGGAGTTAGTCACAACAGCATGAATCTCTTAAGACGCATATTTAGCTTAGCGCTAGGAAGTTTCACTCTCCAGTACATACGGGAGTTTTCACAGGGCGCATAGATATGGCCCAGGAAGCAAAGCCGTTTTTGCTTCTCTCTAAACCTCCAGATCCTCCGAGACTAGTTGGGAGGGGGGGGGGGTGGGGGGAGGCTGCGTCCCGCTCCGTTCTCCTTTTCCCTAGACACCCTGATCCACCAAAGCGGGCAATGCTCCGGGGCTCCAGGTCTGAGGACTCCATCGCCTTCGAGCCAAATTAAAACGAGCCCTTTCAGCTGAACTGCGCCGATGACCTCCTCGCGCGTAATCCGAGCCCTTCTCCTAGCGGTAACGCTAAATCGTCTCGTTTTTGTGATTTCCACATCCGCAGCCGACGACGGCAAAACCAAGGGCCGTCATTTCTCCTGCTCTCTCTCTCTCTCTGCGGGCGACTTGCACGCGGGGCGGAGGGTTCCGATTCACTGCTTCAAGGAACGGGGCGCGCTGCAGCAAATCGAGACTCTGAGAACAGCCTGGTTTCAGTCAGGGGCGGCGGCACCGACTGGCTGTCAATGCACTGCTAGTCTGCGACTAAGAAATGGAAAGCAATTAAGAAACAGAAAGGCTGCAGCCCAACCCATAGACCACCATTAAAGTGCATACACATATGCATGCTAATGTAAAAGCAATCAGTTTAAATCGATGCTGCAAGGAAAGCCTGCTCCACTGAATGTGTAATAATCCACACATTTAATTTCACAGAGGCACAACTGAGGATAAACGAGGGTTGGAGGAAGGGGACTGGCTTCTCCAGTATGGAAAATAACATTACATCATTACTAAAAAGGCATAAAGACAGAAAATAAATAACTGTAATTAGGCCATTTGAACAATGTCTGTGGAAAACTAACTATCATCAATAATAATGAAAAGCTAGTAAACTTGAATTAAAGGTTCTTTAACAGTTGAATTGGACACTGTACTTTAGAGTATAGTGAAGAATGCTCTGTTGCTATGTCACTGCGTGATGCGAACCACAATTTAGACCTGGACAGCAGTTCTTTAAATTTCTGTTAATATTTTAACTTATATATGCATCATTGGTAGTCTATGACCACTTATTAACATTTTATTATGTTCAGTTTTATAACGCTTTGTCTTCTCTTATTGCAATGTAGTCATTTTAATAAGAACTATACAATGTTCAAGACTGATAACTGGAAGAGAGTTTGAAATTTTAATTTATTTTTTGTAATAGTGGATTTTGTGTGTGTGTGTGTGTGTGTGCCTGCCTGCCTGCCTGAATTCCTGAATCCACACAAACACATAAGGACAAGATGGCCGCCATGGAGAGACGCTGACTGCTTTGGTTTACCTCGGGGGCGACTGGGTAGGGTCTGACATCCTGGTACCAGAGAGAAGGGCGTGGCCAGGGAGGGGGGCGGAGCCATGAGCGATGGGAGTATGTTTGGGGGGGGGGAGTTAGTGTCAGAGCAACATGGCAAGAATAACCAAAGAATACAGTTAAGTGTGCGAGAGAGACAGTGAGCGCAGGAGAGATGGAGAGGTGGAATGAGAAAAAGAACAGAAAGAAGCAGCCGTGAGAAGCGGGGTTAAGCACCTGAGCAAAACAAACAGAAGAAAAACAGCCAGCGCCCGCCAACACCTGCTTCCCAGAACCACCGCGGCGGGAACATGGCGCAGGACGCAAGCAGGAGCCGCGCCCGGCCGCGGGGTTAAAGCACACAACAAAAGAGGGCGGAGCATACAGGAGGGGCGGGGCATTTGGGAGGGGGCAGGGCATGCACAGGACACGCCCAGAGAAGCACTGACCAATGGGATTCCCAAGGAGCGGAGGGGGAAGGGGAAGATCACGTTCATTTTGGCATGAACTTGAGGAGGGGAACGTCTGCTGTGTCCGTTTCAGCTCCTCCTCCACCCCATGGGCGAGCGAGTGTTGTGCGAATGCGTCTGTTTTTTGCGGGGTTTCTATGGAGATGGCAGTCTCAGGGGGGGTCATACCTATCTTGGCTCCCTTCTTCAGTAAGGCCACCACCACGGATGTGTTTCGGCAGCCCACCGCCCTGTCCAGCGGCCGCATGCCACTGTAGTCCACGTGCTCGATCATGGCCCCATGGTCCACCAGGAACTGCACCTGCAAAGAGGGGCAGAGTCAGGACTGAGAGCAAAGGCCAGTGAACCAGCCAAGGGGTGCAAGAGGAGGGAGTATTCGAGAGAAACGCCTTTAAAATAAAAAAAGAAGAAGCAGAGCACACAGTATGCCCTCCATATGTGTTTTTGGCTTTATTCAGACAGCGAGGGTCACAGTATAGAGATGGGATCACAGTACAGCAATTACGGAGGCGAAGAGCTGAACCCTGCCCCCCCTCCCCCCCGCCGCACCGGGAAGATGTATATATCACCTGAGTGTCTGCTGCCCCACAGACAGCACCACATTGTCCCACCAGAACGACAGTATTGTTTAAGACAAGGTAAAGTAACAGGACAAGCGGTGCAGACGGACCAAACAAAATCAGGAACATCCATCTAATTAAAAAATGTCATTGGTACTGAGCATTCTAGCACAAAATGGCTGCCGTGCCACACCAAGATTCCCCTTCACTGTAAAGCACTAAGATCACAAGATGAAATATCTTACATGCAATCCACTGGAGTAAATAATAATAATAATAATAACAATAATAAGGATATTAACAACAATACAAACAACAATAAAAAAAAAAACAGTAATCACCGTCATCATTCTCAGCATAAAAAAAATCATCATCATCTTCCTTATCATCATAGTCTATAATATGAATATAATCTTTGAGGGTGTATTGGTAGTTTGTCCATCTGTCCGACCCGGCAGGTGAACTCACCACCTCGGCGTCGCCGTAGAAAGCCGCCAGGTCGAGCGGCGTTCTGCCGTTCTTGTCGGCGTGGTCGGTGGCGGCCCCCCTCTCCACCAGGGAGCGCACTACCGGCAGGTGCCCCTTCAGACATGCCCAGCTCAGCGCCGTCAGCCCCTCCTTATCCATCAGAGACAGGGAAGCACCTGGCCCAGGGGTCAGAGGTCACGCAGAGGTCAGCTTTCAGGCTGCACTGTCCTGGTCACTTGCTCCACACACCATTTATTTACTCAGACTCCATTTAAGCTCCATCATTTATTTAAATGCCATTGAACTTGAGGTGAAATGGAGCAGAAACCTCAAGCGGCAGTTTTTCTAAACCAAGAATAGTTTAGTTTATTTATCTGCACAATTTAAAGAGAAAGAAAAGACATAATGAAAACAGCAAGCAGTGTACAGGAGTAGAGAAAACCCCGAGGGGCTTATTCATGGCCTCTGCGTAAACAGAAATGGCCAGGATGCTTTCATGATACACTAGAAACAGTAAATCCAGCACACATTTTAAAAGCTGCTATACAAACTATTGCAAACTTAACCTGATGTTACTGCAAACTTAACCTTACGTCTAGTTCAATAACTGGCTGAAGGACGGTGCTGTAAGCCTATTACTGTTCTAGTTTTCGTTAAAGGCTGCACGTACATCTGCTGACTCAGCCTTGGTGGGCATGTTTATTAGAACCCTTTAGGGTGTCTGTAGAGGGTAGCCTGTGTGAAAACAACTGGACTCTTTCATTTCTGATGCGTACGGACCCCAGACAGACGAGGTTCAGACAGACTGTTCTGTCACAGAGTGCGCCCGTTTTCTCCCAGAGTGCACCTGCTCTCTTCCAGAATGCACCTGTCCTGCCCCAGAGTGCACCTGTTCTGTCCCAGAGTTCATGTGTTCTGTCCCAGAATGCACCTGTTCTGCCCCAGAGTGCCCCTTTTCTGTCCCAGAGTGCACCGGGACTGACCTTGCGCCAGCAGGAACTCGGCCGTGCCCAGATGCCCCTCAGACGCCGCCATCATTAGCGGGGTGCGGCCCTGTTTATCCGCCATGTTCACATCTGCCCCGTGAGTCAGCAGCAGGTCCACTATCTGCAGAGACAGAGGGAGGGAGGGGGGAGAGAGACAGAGACAGAGGGGGGGACAGAGATGGAGACAGAGAGAGAGAGGGAGAGACAGGGGCCGAGACGAGGAGAAAGCGAGAGAGAGAGGAAGGGAGGAGGGGAGATTGAGATGGAGAAAGAGAAAAAAGAGAGATACAGACCACTGTATGGATGGACACACAGTAAATATAGATATGTGCAGCAGCAGCGCTGCTCCGGGGGGGGCACCCACCTGCCAGTGTCCCTGGCGCACGGTGCTGAAGAGGGGGACGATCCCGCGGCGGTTGGGCTGTCCCACGGCGGCGCCCTGCTCCAGCAGCAGCCGGCACACCTCCAGCTTCCCCCGCCCCGCGGCCGCCGTGAGCGCTGGGGAGAGAGAGAGAGCGCCGGTGTGACATCACACGAGCGCAGCACGACCCCCACGCCCCCCTGCCCCGCCCCTTCTCCACCCCGCCCCGCGGCCGCCGTGAGCGCTGGGGAGAGAGAGAGAGCGCCGGTGTGACATCACACGAGCGCAGCACGACCCCCACGCCCCCCTGCCCCGCCCCGCAGCCGTCGTGAGCGCTGGGGAGAGAGAGAGAGCGCCGGTGTGACATCACGCGAGCGGAGCACAACCTCCACGCCCCCCTGCCCCGCCCCTTCTCCACCCCGCCCCACGGCCGCCGTGAGCGCTGGGGAGAGAGAGAGAGCGCCAGTGTGACATCACGCGAGCATGGTCCAACCCCCTGCCTCCTGCCCCGCCCTTCCCTTGGTAAGTCCATACGCCAGTCCCAGAGAACCACAGGCTCTGCCAATCGCACTTTCCATCTCAAAATCGGCGTCCACTTCAGACCCAGTTAACTGCATTAATTAATCAATTAAGGGCCAAGTAAGAACAGATACTGGCAGACCCAGTAAGCACCGCAGGGCCGGACACTCCTGCAGTGTAAACGGTGAACAGGCATGTAAATCTCTCCTGAGCTTGTGGAAGCTGCTGTCTCCTACAAATCATCAGCCGATTCCCTGTGACTTTCCACACGGGTCACTGTCCGCTCCGCCTGCGTCTGAGCACGCTCCCCGCCTGAAACGACAGCGTCAGGGGGTTTGTGTGCTCCGCGCTGACTCAGCACTTCCTGCGTAATCGTGCGCCTCCTCATATAAAACAATAACTGGATCAAAACAGCTGAGTTTGCAAATAAAGGGAAGAGAGAGTGAGGTCACGCTCAGATATTCCATTTAACCTTCAGTGTACCGCGAGAACAGCCGTCCAGAAACGAGTTTGCCACAGCGGGTACTCAGTTTCACCATACGACTGAACGCTTTACACAGAGAGATCCGGTTTTTCGGGCAAGGGTGCCGGTTGTCCGGGAAACAGTACGGAATCAGTGAGCGGTTCCCCTCTGACATGCACAGGAGACACCAGTTTCTCCCCGTTTCTCAGGAGTACAGGCAGCAGCAGCAGGAAGGCTGGGGCTGATAAACTCCACACTGATTCATAAGAACAGAGCTACTGCCCCCAAGCCTTACCGGCCAAGCAGTATCTGTCTACACTCAGCCACGCAGCTCTAACCAGCAATTTAGCACCCGGTTGAAGCCGGTCGCTGCGGCCCACTCGTCCCTTACATAAACGCGCTGGTTGGAAGCCGCACCGCTCCTGAGCCATCGCCTGCCTCCCACGCCGCACACCGCCTGTGCGGTGACTCACCTTGTGCTGTCTGGCACCATCCCTCACACCGCTTTTCAGCGGCACAGCGCGGGAGCGGGCGCCATGGCATTAAAAACTCTTTTCAGGTTTATTACGGCCACTTAGCAGTAGCCTGGGCAGCAAATACCGCTCAATATGTTATGTATATTATGTGGAAATATGGAAAATATCTCATATTTATATATATGAACAGGATGTCTTTGGTGAGCAATTTTCTTAACCCATTTACAGTATTGAAAACTAATTTCGTTTTTTTAATGTAAAAAAGTGAGTGACCTTCCGAAACAAATGCCTACAGTATGCTGGATGCAGAAAGTCGGTTCGCCATCAGATAAAGTCCACTTCTCTACTTCTTACAGGTCTCTAGGGGGCGCTGTGGAACCAGCTCTCCGGCAATGAAGTTACGCTATCAGATGCATTAATTCTCTTCTGAATCTGAATTCAGTGACCATGATTCGATTCACTGAAAAATCTCACAGAGGCGGCGTGACTACAAATCAACATTTTAAAATCCCCCCCCCCCCCCCACAGAGAAAAACAAAAGCTACTGATGTATTAGTGCTGAGCAACCGACACGCCAATTAGCGCTGAGTCACCGACACTCAAAATACACCTCTCCCTCCCTCCCTCCCTCCCTCCCTCCCTCACACCTCGCTAAATGAGAGATCCTGAGGTTTGCGCTATTAAAACACCGAGCAATTAAATCCGAAAGCGGGAACATTTTTTTCTCGCCGGAACGCCAGAGGCGTTATGAGGGACTGAGGCCGGCAGCTTCGCCCACTCCGTCATTAAGTGCGGCAAAGAGAAGAGCAGGCCGAGTAAGGAGCTTCATCTTCATCAGCCAGGATGACACTGAGGACGGCTCCCTCTCATAGCCGGCTCAGAGAAACGGGTCTTAGCGTGACAGCGGTGGTGGCAGTGTAGCGTAGTGATTAGAGAACTGGACTTGAAACCCAAAAGTAACCCAACTCTTTTCAGGTTGATTATGTCCACTTAGCAGTAGCTTGGGCAGCAAATATTGCTTAATATAAGTACATGTATTCCTAGGTACAAAATTGCCATTGGGAAAGGTAACCTGAACTGCTTCAGCGTATATCCAGCTGTATAAATATACAAATTCATAAATGCATATATCCAGCTGTATAAATGTGTAAATGCATATATCTGGCTGTAAAAATGTATAAATGCATATATTCAGCTGTATAAATGTATAAATGCATATATCCGGCTGTATAAATGTATAAATGCATGTATCCAGCTCTGTAAATGTATAAATGCATATATCCAGCTCTGTAAAGGTACACTGTGTAAGCGTCTCTGTGACACACTGCAGCTCTCCTTACCCGTCTCCCCCCACAGCGTGTCAAAGCTGTTGATCTGAGCACGCTCCACCTCCTCCTCGTCCTTCTCCGGCAGGTCCAGCAGGTAGGACACGATCTGGAGCGGAAATGATCACACAATCGTCACGCAATTGTCACACATGGTGCACAGGTGTACATACTAATATATTAAAAACGTTTGTTATGCCAAAAGCCCGGTAGAGAGTAATAAGGGGAACAGAATGATTATGATCCCTTTTCTCATACCCAAAGGGGAACAGAATGATTATGATCCCTTTTCTCATACCCAAAGGGGAACAGAATGATTATGATCCCTTTTCTCATACCCAAAGGGGAACAGAATGATTATGATCCCTTTTCTCATACCCAAAGGGGAACAGAATGATTATGATCCCTTCTCTCATACCCAAAGGGGAACAGAATGATTATGACCCCTTTTCTCATACCCAAAGAGAAACAGAATGATTATGATCCCTTTTCTCATACCCAAAGGGGAACAGAATGATTATGATCCCTTCTCTCATACCCAAAGGGGAGCAGGAAGATTATGACCCACCTCTGTGTAGCCCATGCTGGCCGCAGCCACCAGGGCCTGCTGGACGGCATGGCTTTTGCTGAAGACGCCCTGCAGCTGGCCTCCCATGGTCCAGTCGCACTGGATGAGGAACTGCACCACCTCCAGGTGACCCCTGAGGGCCGCGTGCACCAGCGCGCACTGGCCATTCTTATCCAGGTGATCCACCTGACCGTGCGTTCACACACGCGTACACATGCGCGCACGCACACGCAAACACGCACGCACGCACGCACACGCAAACACACGCACGCACACGCAAACGCACGCACGCACGCACAAACAGGCACGCACACACACGCAAACACGCACGCACGCACACGCAAACACGCACGCACGCACACACAAACACGAACGCACGCACAAACACAAATATTTGGTGCCGTTAGTTATGGTATTCAGTGTAAATTCAAACAATAAAATTGCTGTAAAATATATCATGCCACAAAAATGGAAATAACACCGCTAACAGCAGTTTTGATTCAGTCCAAGCAGGCTAGTGGAAACCACCATCTAACTGCTCGTAGTAATTATTAAATAAAGAATAATTTAATATATTTATTATGAATTTTATTTATTTATCCAACAGAGACTCTATTTCAAAGGGGGGGGGAATCTGGCTAGCATACATGAATATAGACACACAAGAATACAAAACAATATTAAAAAGGACTGCGATATGAAACAGAGTCATTTCTACAGCAGCAGTACAGCAGCGACGGGGCGCGGTGGAGCACCTTCGCTCTCCGGCGGCACAGCGTGGTGACGATGGCGAGGTGCCCCGCGCCCGCGGCGTAGCCCAACGGCGTGAGGCCCGTCTCGGAGGCCGAGTCGACGGACGCGCCGAACTCCAGCAGCAGGGACAGCGTCTCCACGTAGCCCAGGTGGGCGTGCACGCACAGGATGGGCGCGTTGTTCAGCACCTCGGTGCGGTAGTTCACGTTGGCCCCGCCCATGATCAACAGCCGGCTCACCTGCGAACAAGCGCCGGAAACCATGTTCAATATAAAGGGCCTTTCAGTGAGCAAGCTAGCAACGCAGCTGACTCCAGATGCAAAATAATAGGAAGGGGCGGGACCTTGATGTTGGGCGTGTAGAGGTTCCTCAGTGATGACAGTGCGGTGGAGAGCCCCTCCGTGCTGTATGACACCCACAACCCCTGCAGGACGGACGAGGAAACCCCAACCTTCTTGCTCAGGCCCTGAGCAGGAGAACGCCGGAATGAATAAACACTCTCAGGTGAAGCAACAACAACCTCACGCTTGTTGCTCAATCAATCAATCAATCAATCAACCAATGAAATAATCAATATTCAACCAATCAATCAATTAAATCATCAATATTCAATCAATTAAATAATCAATATTCATTTTAATAGTATGGTAGTCAGACAAGCTTTTCACAGCAGACATTTTCCAGAGGGACCTGAAAACCCGCTTTGGGCCACTGCTGGAAAGCTGGAAAATGGGCTGTGGTTTCTCCATGCCCCATTAACAGGCAACTGACTGAGGCACTCCTTAAAACCACAAGTGAGCAAGACTCACTGAACACTTCTCACAACTTATTTCTCTGTCTTGCTGTAGCTGGAAAGTACTGGCGTGACTGTGTGCGACAGAGGGACCTGGAGCCGCTGTACCTTAAAGATGTGTGCTTTGAGGATGTGGTGGCCCAGCTCGATGGTCTGCTGCCGGTTCAGCTTGCCGTCTTGCCGGGAGAACCAGAAGGCCAGGAGAGTGTGACCGCTCCTGTTGGGGGGGGGTGGGGGGGGGGGGGGGGGGGGGAAGGAAAGAATGAGACACGCAGCCATGAGCTTCTGATCCAGAGCTTCTTCCGGAACAGTCTTCCTCAGATGCAGAGTACTGGCCTATACAGGCGTAACTTCACCCTCATTTCCCTCTGACACGATGCTGTAAGTGAGAGCTCCAGCTTTACCCCCATCCCCACAGATGTGGCTCCCTGTACACCAGGGGAGGGCAACCCCATGCTGGTGTATGCTTATGGTGTACGCCCCACGACAGCGCTGGTGTACGCTTCAACCAATTGGGGATAAATTTCCGATGGGAAGAGCTCCTGGGAGGAACCCGGCCAGAGAGGGGGAGCCCATCCTCCGCTGACCCTCCTGGTGTGAAGTAGCAGTAGAATGGATGTAATAGAAATGTAATAAGGGACCTATCACAGCAAATAATAATAATGATTGAGCTATGTTAATAGTGAAGAGCCAAACTAGACCCGCCTCCCCCAGGCTCTGCCTCCCCCAGACTCCACCTCCACCTGGCCCCGCCCCCCTCCCCTCACCTGGGGTCACACAGGAACTTGGTCTTCTCGCCCTCCTCCCTCCAGATGAGCCACTCGCGGAAGGAGGGGTGCACGAACATGCGCGTGCCGTCCCGCCGCTTCACCAGGAAGATGGACAGGTTGTCCAGCCGCTGCTGGAAGTCCTCCCAGTCCACGGCGCCCTGCACGGTGCCGGCGTTGATGGCCTGGAAGGCCTGCTCGTCCGTCAGCGGGTGCAGCGAGGCCACGGCCACGTTGAGCAGCGGCAGGGCGCGCTCGAAGGACGACTGCGTGGGGAAGCGCATGTTGCACTGCAGCAGGTAGACCTCGGCCAGGCTCACCGGCACCACCTTGTAGCTGGAGCTCTTGAGCACCAGGTAGCCCTTCTCGATGAGGTCGAAGGTCAGCTTGAGGTACAGGTAGGAGCCCTGGCTCAGCGCCTTCAGGTGGGCGCTCAGCTTGCCGAAAGAGGCGTTGTCCATCTTGCCGTTGAGCGAGATGTTGTTCTGGATCTCGGGGCTGCTGTGGATGCGGTGGAGGATGTAGCCCTGGAGGTCCTGCTCGATCGACTCGTTCTCCTCCAGCCGGTCCAGCGAGACGCGGTGGAAGGGGAGGAGCTTGGTGATCTCCTGTGCGGGGCGAGGGGGGAGGGATTGGAGGAGAAAGGGAGGAGACAGTAGGTATGGGAGAAACAGAGAAGGTAGATGAAGACAAAAAGAGAAAGAAGAAGAGATCATTACATCTACACAACATAAGATCTGCACAAGCAAAAAAAAAAGGCTTTGGAATGCATATGCAGTGAATGTACCACAGATATCATAGATACTACAGACCAACAGAGTCAATCAAACACACTGGAGTAGGAGGTACTATAGTGTTCAGATAAGTCTGTGTGTATTACATTACATATAAATTACATCAATTAAGCAGAAGCTCTTATCAAAAGCTACTACATCCACTCAAATTTTAAGAGCAGGGTGACTCTCTTGATTCTGAGCCAGAGTAGGCCCACTCCCTTGATTCCGAGCCTGTGTAGACCCGCCCCCTTGATTCCGAATCTGTGTAGACCCACCTCCTCACTTGCACGCACCTGCAGAGAGCTCCGCACGGTCACCACCAGCTTCAGCCAGGGAGGGAACCTGCTGATGGTCTTGTTCAGGAAGGAGACTATCGTATCCCCGTAGTCAGGTTTGTGGAACTCTGCTTCGTTCAGCCCGTCGATGAGGATGATGAGGTCTTCGTCGGTGGTGATCTTCCTCTCTGAAAGGCACAGAGGGTTCCATCATGTTCACGGAGAAACTGAACAACACTCTCCCCACATACAACAGACAGTACGAACACAAGGTGCATTGTTACCACCAGCAGAACAGAAACTCAACATAAAATACTAAAAAGATTTTTTTCCAAATCAGAGAGAACGAGAGAGAGAGAGAGTGAGAGAGAGAGAGAGAGAAAGAGAGAGAGAGAGAGAGAGAGACCACAGACGTTATCAGGAGTGGTGACTAAGTCTGCTTGCTCTCTGCCAAGACCAGCCTATGAGCAAGCTCTTAATATTCAGATACTCGAGTGGGACGATGCGTCCATTAGATTAAACACAGCTTCCAAGAGCGAAACACAGCTGGGGTAACCCAGCGGAGGGTTCGGGGGGCGCGCCCTGACCTTTGTAGAGGGTGTCCAGGGGCTCCAGCACCCCTCTCCTGAAGGAGGCCAGGGGGTCCTGCACGCAGGAGCGCAGACTGAGCATGCTCTGGAGGTGCGGCTCCCTCAGCAGCTGCTCCCTGTAGGCCAGGAGCTGCGGCGATCGGCAGAGCAGCGCCGCCACGTTGTGCACAAACTCCGGCACCAGGCAGGTGTACGCGTTGTCCGCCTGGCAGTAGTGGTACGCCACCACCTGGGGGCGACAGAGAGGCGGTGACAAAAGACTGTACAGCAGTGGTGCCCAACCTCGACCCTAACAAAGCACACTTCATGTTGAGCTGCTAATTAGCACAATCAGGTGAGCCAGATTAGGGTTGAAATGAAAGCCTACAGGATGGTAGATCTCCAGGGACAGGATTGGGAAGCCCTGCAGTAGAGGATATACAGCAGGAATGTCCCATCTTATCTGTGCTGTATAAATGGTAATGGTAAATGGACTGCATTTATATAGCGCTTTTATCCAAAGCGCTTTACAATTGGTGCCTCTCATTCGCCAGAGCAGTTAGGGGTTAGGGGTTAGGTGTCTTGCTCAAGGACACTTCGACATGCCCAGGGCGGGGTTTGAACCGGCAACCCTCCGACTGCCAGACAATCGGTCTTACCTCCTGAGCTATGTCGCCCCCGTGCAGGTTTTTGTTTTAGCCCAGCATGAAGACACCTGATTCTACTTATCAAGGTCTTGATTAGTTCAGTAGTTAAATCACACCCACATCAGCCCTTTTCCGATAAGACTGGACACCCCTTGTGCACAGAGTACCTTCATGGGTATATAATAACAGAAAGAACTAACCCCCAACCCACCTGCTCTTTGAAATTGAGGGAAGATACAATTTGAAAAGAATAAATACATAAATAAATTGAAGGCGCTCAGTAAAGGTTGCAGTTAAAAAATTCAAAGCAGAGCTAGAACATGTTGAAAGCGAAGGCATTTTGGCTGAAAATGAGACCAGATACACAAACTGGCTAATTACAGCTTCAGCGAGAGGGAAACTGGTGCTGTTATCTGTATAACAGTATTATCTGCACTGTTGGAATGAAGAGAGACAAATTTCAGTAAAACAGACAATAAAGGACTATTTAATTCAATTTAATCTAATCATCTGTGACATCTGTGAATAGTTAAAATGTTATGAAATGGATGCACACATATATATATATATATATATATATATATATATATATATATATATATATATATATTGTTGTGGTTCCACTGTACAGTCATTAGGTACAAGATGTACAGTCCACGGTACAAGACGATAATTATTGAACTGTGCCATTACAACTGTTTTAGTAAAATCAGAACAGGGGATGTAAGAATCGATGGCTGTCGTGCCAGAGGTAAAGCATAAGCAGTGCTCTGAATGAGGGGATCTGAGACTGACTGCTGGGAGCGGAACTGGGGAAGGTAAAAAGGCTAAAGAGAGAACAGCGGGGCTAATGGGTATGAAGCGAGAGGCGAACGCATCGCCGGCTCGGACACGGTGGGTGATGATATTTAAATGTCACACTGAGCGTGCAGAAACAGCGCGTTTTCCGATGGGAAAAACAGACGCGTATTAGAATGCTAATTTTCAAATGCCTTGAGACAGACAGCTAAAACAAGACGGGGAGAGTAGTAAAAAAAAAGTTATTTATGAGTTGTACTAACAAGATCTAATCGCTTGGGTTGGAAATTGCTTTCTGGAGTTATAAATATTTCATTAACATTTCTGAGCGGTTTCTTTTGCACATTCTCCGGGGTATCTGCACAATGAGGCGGTGAGGAGCAGAGACACATGGGCACGGTGGAGTGTGAGGGAAAAAGGGCTGAGGGTACAGGGTTTTTAAGAGGATCTTTAAGAGGAAGAAAAGTATGTCTCTGTTCACAATGTATTCGGTCTCAGCATCCGCAGGCTTGGGACTGAGAACTTGTGGCAGTGATGATGTCACAATGTGGCAAAACGAGATCAAATCAGCTGGATTCCACAAGTGGACAGCCACAATGTGATGACGTCACAATGGGGCATAAGTAGACAGGCATGGAATAATCAGAGCCATATCTACAGCACTAGGAATAATGTACCAGCAGTGATGATGTCACAATGGGGCATAACAAGAAAGGCAGAGAGAATACTGTACCTGAGACACTAGCAGTAATAATGTCACAATGGGGAATACTGTACTTGAAACACCAGCAGCGATGGCATCGCAATGAGGTATAAGCAGACAGGCAGGGGGAGTACTGTACCTGAGAAGCTAGTCTTCTCATAGCCTCCTCCTGCCGCCGGCGCATCTCTGGTGTACCAGGACAGCTCCCCCCACCCAAGGTGCCATGGGAGGGCTGGGGCTGGCTGAGGGGCAGGCCCTCTGTGTCTAAAGGAAGAGCAAAAACACATGGGTACAGACACACAGCATAGTTGAGCACACTAAAACTCACACATGCATGCACATATATATACGCACACATGCACACACACACGCAGACACACACACACACACACACTTCAATCACATCAAAACCAGCCAATTAAGCTAAAGAATGCACGATACAATCACAACCACTCAAAGGACTTACATCATCTTTCAACAGATATCTAAGATTTCTGATTCTGGGGTCCATACAATCAAGCAAATCACACACAGATGTGTCCACCCAACGAAACGCATGCAGTATTCATTAAGAACGCCGCAGATGAAAGAGCTTTTTCTCGAGGCCTGAAATCAGTCAGCAGAAGGGTAACCCGTGCGCCCAGTCGCGAGCGGTGCGTTGCTCACGTTTGGGCGAGGCGTGGGGGCTGTCCGAGGCGATCTGGCGCATGCGGGTGCCGTGGCAGCTGAGCGCCACCAGGCGGGAGACGATGGCGGTCTTGCCGTAGCCGATGTTGCCCACCACCACCACGCCGCGGTTGGAGCCGGGGTCGGGGCTGCGCAGCTGGCCGTCGATCTCCTGGAAGAGCCAGTTGCGGCCGATGAAGACCGAGTCCACGGTGATGCTGGGCACCTCGAACAGCAGCGGCTTCAGCGAGATGTCCGGGGGCCGGTACGGGGCGAAGCGCACTGCGGCACGGGAGGGCAGGAGGGTCACAAAACCTCAACAAACAAACAAATCCACAAATGTGGATTTACCCCGAGGACAATAATGCATATGTTACGTGCAATGTGAGAAACGGGTCATTTTGTAAAGTAACCGGACATTTTGTAGACTAACCAGTGATGCGGTCATTCTCACACTGACTGCAACACTCATACTAAATGTATGCACAAAAAATCCTCTGTTCAATGACTGCTATTTTTTATTAATGCCAATGTTTTTAATGTAAAAACATTGTTTTTTTGGAGCTGTGATACAGCTAAAAAAACTGAGTCTTAGGCTGTCGGCTTTCTACGCTACATGGTTAATATTTAATATGACCAACCACATTACAGTCATAAACCTTTGATACTTTACAATGCAGACAAATAAGATAGAGACAGTTATTACACTTTCTGTCAACGGTGACTGACCAAATTCCCCATTCCACCTCATGACCAGAGAAACAGAACTCAATCCACTATTTTCTTGGGTGTAAAATAAAAAAAATTATTAAAAAAAAACAAAAAACAAAAAAACAATCACTCCAGTATAGATACATGCAATTTCACATTTTAAATGAGTTGTTCCTTTATTTTATTATCATTTCTGTAGCCACCATTGTTATAGCAATTTAAGGCCATATTGATTTTTATTTTTTTTCATTTGCTATATGTGGAATAGGGTTGACAATTATAAATACACATATACAAACAAACACACACACACACACACACACACACATATATATGTAATACATATATGCAAGTCCTGGACTCTTGCTTCGAGCTGACAGACTGCACTTTAATATGCGAGACGTGTTAGCATGTATGGCGCTCTCCTCTGCCCTGGGGTTCAGTCAAAACTCAAGATAATACTGGGGCATCTAAACCCTGCTTACAGGACATTCTCACCTGACGGACTGGGCTGGGAGGAATTTTCCTTTGCCAAGAGGGGGCGCTGTTCTTCAGCGAGCGAACTAGAGTGGAAACGGTGAGGTGCTAGACCTCTAGACCGTGGTCACCTGCTTTCATTAAGCCAATTCATTAACCCAGTTACTGTGTTTGCCTCCGGACGGGGAATCTAATGACACTCCAGGATCAAGATTAGCCACCACTGAGCTAAACAACATACAGTATATGGTGTCTGCGTGCTGAAACTGAAATATAAACTCTGACAGGACAAACCCCTGTGCGATTAAACTGCCAACACAGCTATGTGCATGGACTGCATCTGCTTACAGATAGGGACTGAGATCTAGAACAGGGGTCCCTGCCCTGTTACTGGAGTGACAGGGGAAATCACAAAACCAGAAGACCCCGTCGCACTCCAGTACCGGGATCTAGAATATGCTTTAGAATAGTGGCAACCAACCCTGTTCCTGGAGATCTACCATCCTGCAGGGTTTCATTTCAACTCTACTTTGGCACACCTGCCTCCAGTAACTAGCAGCTCAGCAAGCTCTTTAGCTGTTGAATGTGTGCTTTGTAAGGACAGTGAAAACCTACAGGACAGTAGATCTCTTGCTGTTGGATGAGGTGTGTGTTGTTAGAGTTGGAGTGAAAACCTACAGGACTCCAGGAACAGGGTTGGCTACCACCGCTTGTTAAAGGTGCACGGGACCTAGAACCTTACTCTGGGGGGTGAGCGCTAGGTTAGAGTGAGGCATGATGGGATAGGGGGATTTGGGAAATGTGGCACAAGCAGAGGAACTTACTTGACTGGGACTGCCAGGCATGGGTGCTAGGGGAAGCTGGGACAGACAGGACACACAAGCAAGAGGACAGAGAGAGAGAGAGAGAGAGAGAGAGAGAGAGGGTGAGCAAGCCGAGTGGGACAGAGCAGCCGGTGACATTATCACGGCTGGGCGGAGCTAGAGGAAGCAGGAAGCAGGAAGCGTGCTGTGGGAGGACCTGTATCTTGTGCCTGCAACCTTCCCCTCCCCTTTGTACCACAGAAATAAAGCACACTAGGTTTTGGTTAACGAGTGGTCGCCTACGATCCTCCTACTCTCTTCCAGTACAAAGTGTTCATTTATGGACTGCATTTATATAGCGCTTTTATCCAAAGCGCTTTACAATTGATGCCTCTCATTCGCCAGAGCAGTTAGAGGTTAGGGGTTAGGTGTCTTGCTCAAGGACACTTCGACACACCCAGGGCGGGGTTTGAACCGGCAACCCTCCGACTGCCAGACAATCGGTCTTACCTCCTGAGCTATGTCGCCCCACTAATTTATTTCTAGAAGGTAACGTACTTCTACATCCGTTGGTTCAGAAATGGCAGCGCAGCCCCTGCCATCTGCAGCGGAAAATTACGGCGATAATAAAACGGGCGACGAAGAGGGTGGAGCGCTACCCAGAATCCTCTGGGGTGCAGAACTGGCTGTGACACGCGTGACTGCTGCACGCTTCAAGACAAACGGCTTCAAGGACAGTGGGCTTCTAGCGCTGCAGATTCAGACAGTCTCTCTGACAGCATCCCCTACCAGCCACATAAATCTCCACACCGCTGCGCCTCCTGCACACATGTACTGGAAGAGCAGTGGGAGAAGCCTTCTACTTCTCAGCTATGGCCCCCCAACCCTAGTGCTGGGCAGCCACAGGACTTTTACTGGTCCTCAAAACCTAGCTGATAGTTTAGTCTGGGCTTTTCAACGAGGGGTGGGGGTTAGGGTCAGGTACTGTATGGGGGGTCCGTGATCACACTCTCAAACCTCAATCTTTATAAAACATACAAATACAACCCTTTTTAGCTTATGATGGGGGTCCCACAAATGCCTTTGAACAAATCAATAAATAAATCAATAAATAAATAAATAAATAAATAAAAAAGACCTTGTGGCTCTCAGGACCAGGGTGGGGGACCCATTGCTCCAAGAGGTGGGGCCTTTATTCTGAGGGGGCGGGGCCTTACCTCTGAGGTCCTGCCCGGAGCGTCCGGCCCCCGCGGTCTGCCGGGGCATCCGGAGGGAGGTGCGCAGCGGGGCGTGTCTCTGCTCATCCAGGTATGCCAGGTCCTCCAGGTGAGCCGAGCTGGTGGCTGCCATCACAACGAGAGGCGGAGCCAAAGGGTGAGAATGGAGAGGAGACAGAGAGAGAGAGAGAGGGAGGGAGGGAGGAAGATAGCAGCACAGGTAGAAAGAGGAAAAGTAGAAAGGGGCAGGGATGTTATAAGAGCAAGAGAAGAGAGGGATTTGGAAGAGAGGTAAGAGCTGAGAAAGAGGAGAGCAGAGTAAGAGTGAGGGGCGGGGCAGGGTATACTTCTGAACTCAGTTCTGTGTGTGTGCGTTTGTGTGTGTGTGTGTGTGTACACCTCTGTACCTGCGGGCACTCGTCTGCGTGGATGTGTTTGTGTGAGTGAAGAACAACGGGGGTTAACAGCACTCCCCCCAGACCGCCAAAGACTCACGCGCGTTTCTGACGTCAGCAAAAGCCAGGTGCTGGTGGTGCTGGGGGGGGGGGGGGGGGGGGGGAGAACCATGTGAGAGACAGAAAAAGTGAGTGATACTGAGAAAGAGAAAGATGAGTGAAAGAGGGAAGGTGAGAGAGTGGGAGAGACACTGACACAGAGTTATGCTGGTGAGTTGGGAGGCTCTATCCGGAAGCGTCCGCCTCCTTCCTCTCCCCTCTCACGCCGTTATGTATGAAATGCTGAAAGTGTGTAGTGGCCACTGCATGGCGGTATTACCGCTAACCAGGACATTTACACACAGCTCTGAAAGAACAAGTAATCCCCCTTTCATTTCTTAAAGCCTGTTCAAATCAAACGTAGGAGAGCAGGTAAAAGAGAGAGCGAGACAGAGAAAGAGAGTGAGGGGGAGGGAGAGAGAGACAGAGGGAGAGACGCACCTTCCCTATAATGCACTGTTAGAGTAAAGACCTGCTGTCAGGAGTTTGTCAAGCAGAGGATTATGGGTATAAATTCTCTCACGCTCGAATGGATAAACTCACAAAGCCTGGAGGTACCCAGAACCCCTCTCACTTCCATCATCCATCTTCCATCATAACGCACAGCCCCCCCCCGTTGGAAGGGTTAACGTTCCCAAATCCCCCTCCTCCTTTAACTCCTTCATCAAGCCCCCCCACCCCAACACACACACACACACACACACACACACGGGTTGGCTCTTCCCGCACTTCAAAGTCTGCCTGCTGCCACTCAGTCACGGGATCGGAGCGGTCAAGGCCAGGTGCTTTCATGTTCTCTGCTGTTCAGGCCCTGTCAATCCACACCTAGATTTATTCTCCTCCTGCACTCAGTCTCTGTCTCTCCGTCTCTATCCATCTCCCAGCAGCCTCTGACATTTCCATAAGCAGCTCTAAGCCTCTAAGGCCTCCTCTCTGTCTCTCTCAGGTGACTCGGGTTGCTCAGGCCGCTTCTGAAGGAGAAATGTGCGGATTCCCTGGTTTTGGACGGGGAAAAAAACCACGCCCCCCCCCCGAATTCTGTATTTCACAGTTCTGTTCAAGAGGCACAGGAGCAAGGACGAGAGGATATTGAGCCAGCATACAGGATCCAAAAACGGCAGCGCTCTTATCAATGAGCAACTGCCTGGTATGCATTTTTTTTTTTGGCTTTTACGTTCATTAGAAACACATGCAGGTGGACGAGTTGTGAAGGCACTGAACCACTTACTCTAGTCTGGAGGAATTTCATCTATTTGTGTAACTGACTTATCATCTGCACCCGAGGGCTCAGGGCCCGGGAGTGAGCTGAACAGACGGCGCAGCCTCAGGGGGTCAGGGGACAGTTGGCATGCCCCTGATCATGATGCCCTGATCTCCTACCTTAATCTGAGCGCTTATGCTGAGAAAAACTGCTGCTGAACATCGTTGCTGTCCGAAAAGCAGCCACAGGTCACCCGCGCAAGACAAAAATAGAAGCTGATAGAAGTTTCTCTTTTCACGTCTTTACATGTAGAAAGAGCCAAGTTAAGTTTGTTATTCTAAGAGGACGCTGCTGCTAAAATTAGATATGGCTGGGATACAGTATACAGGCACATTCATACAGAATCAGAGGTTGTCAACAAGCACAGGTTATGTACAATAGATGTGAGACTACATGGTATGTGTAATATGTACTATAGACTGTGAATATACTTTATATGGTAACGTTTAGCATATTGTAGTACAGTTTTTAGATTTTATAGTTCACTGTTGGTTTGCGGTTGTGAGCAAATTGAGCTCAAAATCTACTGGAGGGTTTGGGGGGGGGTGGTTATTGTTTTCCTCTGAGAACTTACCTGTCTCTCACCTGCACACACCTCTCTCCCTCTCTCTCATACTCTCACACACTCACTCACTCGCCTCCTGCCTGCTTGTCTAAAACACACGGTAGCTCTGACTCTCTGAACAACGGCACAATCACTGCACACAGTGACAGGTACTGCGGATTATATGACTGACAGTCTGCACTCCACAGCCATCATCACTGCAAAAATGTGCCAGTGAGGTTTGAGATGGGCGGGACCTGCTGCCACTGCTCTCCCCTGTATTACTAAAACAGACTCAGCTAATCGCAGCTTTACACATGATTATGAAGCACTGCCTTGCTAACAATGTTCTGTCATTTGAACAGTCAGCATAGGAGTCCATTCAGGACAGCAGCAGTGCACTACAGTGGCATTATAATGTGTTACAATGGCACTATAACAAGCTATAGTGGCCTTATAATGTGCTACATTGGCGTTATAATGTGCTACATTGGCTAAAGTGGCATTATAATGTGCTATAATGGCATTACAATGGGAACAGATGATGTATAGGCAGAGATTATAAATGGGCCTCTATGCATTGCTGGTGATGCTGCATTTTTGTAGTTCTGAGAGTAACACCGATGCTCTCCGCTACTTTATGTCACTCTGGATAAGAGTGTCTGCCAAATGATCACAGTGTAATCTAATGAGTTATGGGGGTGGAGCTGGTGGATGTGGAGTCTCACCTGTCACAAAGTTGGGGTGGGGCAAGAGGCAGTGGCGCGGAGTTAGAAGCTATGGCGAGGTGGCGGAGGGGGAGGAGTCTCACCTGCCACAGAGTTGGGGCGGGGCATGAGGTAGAGGGGTGGAGATAGGAGCTATGGGGAGGTGGAGGTAGGGGGGGGGAGTCTCACCTGCCACGGAGTTGGGGCGGGGCATGAGGTAGAGGGGGATGGAGTGTACGGAGTGGGAGGACATGGTGTCCAGGTTCCTCTCGGGGATCTTGTTGAGGCTGTAGGTGGAGGCGGTCATGTTCTCGTCCACGCGGTACAGGTAGGAGTCCACGCCCAACTTCTGCGACTGCCAGAGCTTCAGGTTCCCGCGCGAGCCCTCGCCGTGCTTGCCCCCCCGCTCCACGTTCTCCGAATAGCTGGTCAGCGTGGCTGAGGAGCGAGAGAGCAGGCTAGAGCGGTCACGTGTGCAAATTCACCCAATCACCACTCACCATTATTCATCAACACTGAAGTTTAGTTACCTCAAAAACAAATTACATTACATTTACAGACTACCTGAAACTAGTGCCATCATTAGCGCATGAATATATGAAAATGAAAAGCTCGACTTTGTCATTTAGCAATGGGGAATTCCAATATTAATTAAACCTTTGAGATTTAAGATCACAAATATGAGATTAGAATGTTCTTAAATGAACGTTCTAATACTCACATAAAAATCACTACTGGTAACTGAAAACAATGGAGTTCTACTTAGAATTTTAAAAAAAACACTCTTTGAAACACTGTTTGAAAGCGGTTGCCATCGGTCGGCAAATGTGCCTATGGCGGTTGTGTGATGGACATTTGGGTCAGGGCAGCAATCGCTGAGCATTCAGCAGCCTCACCAATGATGCCGCTGTCCCTGCTCTCCAGGGTGGAGGTGGGGCTGGTGACGGAGCCGTAGGTGCAGTCCTTGCTCCCAGGGTTCCCCGGGGTGGCGGAGGGCAGGGTGGAGCAGGGGCTCCCGGCGGGTGGGGAGGCGGTGCTGCTGGTCAGGGTGGAGCACGGGCTGATCCTCTGGGTCCCCGACAGGCCCTGTCACGTGGAGGAAACCCCACGGTCAGGAAAAGGGGACGTGCTAACCGACGTAGCACTGCAAGTACTGCTACAGTCAAAAGTCAAGAGTACTCTTATGCAATGCGTCACAATAAGAGTTCTGTTGCCAAATTTGTGAGTACTGACACATAATGCATAACAACAGGAGAACTGTTACATAACAACATACTGTATACAACCGAGTACACTACAGTGATGTTACTTAACATGTCACAAGAAGAGCACTGTGACATCATAAAAGAAAGAACACTGATATCAGTACATTATGGCAAGGGCACAGAAAGCAGCAGTGTTTTACAGAATAAGAGCTCACTATGCAGCAGTGTTTTACAGAATGAGAGCTCACTATGCAGCAGCAAGGCCTCGCCTCCCTGAAAAACACTGTACTGCTGCTGGAGAGCAACAGCTCCACTATTCACTACTGTGCACTGCTCTGCCAAGTGACTGTAACGTATGTAATGTAAAAAATGTAATGTAGTACCGCGTTCATTACACTCATCTCATTGCCTCAGAAGCGGTTTTGGGTTTTTCCCTGGTTCGTCTGACACACAGTGCGTTTGGTTCCTCTGTCCGTCCGTAGCACGTGCTTCACACGCTGGCGTGATTGACAGCTGACCTCCCGCTCTGTAGGGTGTTGTGCGTTCACAGCGGCTGACGCCTGAAGGCCTGTGTACCTGAGTGTGACTCCTGGGCGCTGGGCTGGTGAGAGAGCTGCTGACCTGGCACAGATTAATATCAATAAGGCGCGTCCAGCTTCCCCCCCCCGGAGGATCCCTCTCCGACGGCAAGCCCGCGCCGCCCCGCGACGGTGCCGCCGTTACCACGGTCACGGTCGGCCGGCAACGCCTCCCCGACGAGCCGCCGTCACACCTCTTGTAATTAATTGTTTTGTTAAAACCCGGGACCCGGATTAATGCCAGCAGGAACATGCATTCTGCTCCAGGCACTGTATGTACATCTTGATTGCTGATCTAGGCATGATTGTTTTTCCTCCTGTAAGCTTAAGTGCAGAAATAGCATTGCTATTATCCGTCTAATGGACAGTAAAAATTTATATTGCGTCCCAAAGTGGTCTGACTGTGAGTCATAATGCTGCTCACATTCACTAGCAAGGACTCCTCTGGACAAAGAAAATGTGAAGAGGCTCAGCAGAGCTGTGTGTGGGAGGAAGGCTCTGCAGAACCTCAGGTGTGATCAGAGACCCTGAGCACGCCAGAGCGCTGTAAGCTATGTCCATCGAACGCTAAGTCGTTATTCGGCACGCCTTCTCACCGACCGTAGCGCCGTGCCAAAAATTCCCGTCACGGTTTGTTTTTCAAGATCTGGAGCGACCGGGGGGGAACAAAACACACTAAGGCTCTGTCTCAGGACCATACCCCTGCCCCTCCCCCCTCCCGCTCCTGGAACAGGATACACCCTACACTGCAGCCCGTCACGGCAGCGGGCAGGGGGCACCTTCTCCAAACGGGCGGTCACGTGACCTGGGTGCTGAAGCACCGGTTGGTTAACTTCTCCCTCCCGTGACAGGGCCCTAATGCGCACAGCTGACAGCTGCAGGTGAAGCAGAGGGCTCGGCCGGCTGTTTCCGACGCAGTAAACGGTAATGATTCATGGAGAACGCTGCCCGGGGGGACCGGCGTGGTGATGGAAGGCCTCGGAGCGTGAGGGACGACCCTGCCCCCCTCCCTGCTTCAGAAAATGATCCCAGCGACCTCCGGTCAAACCCAAATTCAATCTCACCGCGCGAAGCAGGCCTTCCAGAGCTGGGTACAGCACACAGGATGCAGACAGCAAGGGCTTAAGCTTGGAAAGTGAGACTGGGCACATTCAAGAGACGCCAGAGCTAATAAATCCACTGTTGAAGGATGCTGCAGTACAGTAGGCTGCTGCTGGATGAGAGATATACGGACGGCTACAGATAACAGCAGCAGGACAGAGCCGCTCGTGTCTGGAGCGAGGGAGCGGCTTCCCCGTGTCTCCGGGTCCCTGTGACGCTGCGCAGACAGGCCGATCCGATTCGCTCCAGGTGGTGTTTCAGCGGGTCGTCCCTCAGGTGTCAGCGCGGGGTCGAGCGCTCTCTGACCGCGCGTCTCTGAGAGGGTCGCGGCGAGGCGCTCGCCCCCAGAGCGGGTCCGTCCCGGAGGCTGGAGGGGAACACGTGCGCGCTTCATCTGCGCGGATCCTCCAGACGGTCCCCAGGGCGGCTCTCAGTCTCCCGGGTTAAACCCCCTGCTTCTCCTCTAATGAGTCAAAGCTGGCGAGGGAATTCCACCCTGCGGCCCGCTGTTTTCACTCTCCGTCTCGGAGTGCACTCGGGACAGGTACTGCCGCAGTCAAACACGCCGTGCTGTGTACAGACGCTGTCCATGATTTGGTGAGAGTGAGGGAGCTTTATAAAACGGCAGCTATTCTGTAGTCAGTGAGGGGTTTCGGGACTGACTCTCATTACTGGAGGAAGTTAGCTGAGTGTGCCATGATGCCAGAATTAGGGGCGATATGAGGGAGATCTTTATGGATTTCCTGTTCTAGGGTTTCAAATCCTGCAATTCAGTCCTCCGGCAGCAAGATGTCACTACTGCCTCCTCGTGTAGCCAGTTTCTGTTCCATTCCTGTATGTACATCTTGATTTCTGATCTAGGCATGATTGTTTTTCCTCCTGTAAGCTTAAGGTTTCGGGATTGACTCTCATTACTGGAGGAAGTTAGCTGAGTGTGCCATGATGCCAGAATTAGGGGCGATATGAGGGAGATCCTTATGGATTTCCTGTTCTAGGGTTTCAAATCCTGCAATTAAGTCCTCTGGCAGCAAGATGTCACTACTGCCTCCTCGTGTAGCAGTTTCTGTTCCATCGTAAACAAAACTTTCACTTATTTACCTGAGTGAGCTCATTAGCCAACTTTAGCCTTAGCGACAGGGTTTTAAAACCTGTAAATCAGCTCTCTAGCAGCAAGATGGTGCTACTGCCTCCTAATGAAGCCACCTGTTGAGCCAACCTAAAAACAATACTCTTTGGAGATCATTTGTTTCCTGAATGGTTTTCGTTAGCCTACCGCTAGCCGTAATGGCTCTGTGTGTGTGGAGGGGGAAGCTCACCTGGCTGTCGTCCTGCTCCTCCATGCTGTACTGAGCTCCCGCCGGCCCCTCGCTCACTTTCTCGCCCAGCAGGAAGCCCAGCCGCGTCATCAGGGTGTTGGCCGCCTCGTCCACCGACGGAGGGGGCCCCAGCTCCGGGTTCGCCTCCCCTGGGGAGAGAGGGAGACGGCACGGCCGAGTCACAATGAGAGGCCAGAGCCAATCAATCAAGTCCATTAAACGATGACGTGTACGCTGCTACACAACGCAGACTGGGCTCGTTCTGCAGCCTTAAGTCCAGTCCAAGCTTTCTGTAGAAAAAGAATGAGTAAGAAACTAAACAGAAGAGTACAAGTATATGTGTGTGTGTGTGTGTGAGCGTGTCTGCGTCTGTGTGTGTGCCTGCTTGTGTGTGTGTGTGTGGGTGTGTGCGTGCGTGCGTGTGTCTGCGTCTGTGTGTGTGTGTGTGTGTGCGCGCATGCGTGCTTGTGTGTGTGTGTCTCTGTGTGTTTGTAGGGTCTTTAGGCTTTGTTTTTAGGGCAGGTCATTGGTGTTAAGGTTGAACCACAGCCGATTGCACTCAGCTCATCAAGCACACCAATATAAACGCTCTTCCTGTCTCTGCATTCATTGTAGAACACCAGTGGCGAATGCATTAAGCTGCATTAAGACATCCCAGCCGTGGCTAACGTGAGAGTGTAGCGCCTACAGTTCTCTAGAAACACCCAGGGCATCCATATTCACAGCAGACCGCCATTTCTAATCCATCACACCCCCCCCCCCCCGGAGAAAAGCCGCAAACCCTCCGCTGAGGGAGGTGAGTCACGGTGTCCCTCGCTTTACCGCCAACCCCATTACCGCCAACCCCAACGTGGCTACGCCAACGCTCTCTGGGTTCGGGGCCAATTCATATCCTCTCTGGACAGACCCCAGGCTCAGGCTCCATACACTGTTATTCTCTGAGCCCGACAGAGAAGCACAGGCCTGCGCTCAGTCAACATTTGTCCTAAATGTTGACGGGCAAATAAACTTCCACAGCAATTCATCAGCGCTAATTGAAGGTCCGCTGCATTAGCACCTGTCACACGGGGGTGAACAGACCGGCAGTTGGCCTCTTATGGACCAGAACGCACACAAAATCCCGCTAATGAAACAGAATATAGAAGAGGAATGTGGACATACGGAATGGAACAGAACATAAATGAACGTTATTAATCCCCATTATGGAAATTTGATTGGCACCTGAAGCAGACGTTTTGTAATCATCCGCACAATCTCACTACAAACAGGCAAATTTGCAGTGCGGCAAATACACATACAGAACAATAAAAATGTTCAATATTTTTATGAATAAATAAATAATTAAATGGATAAACAGAAGCAGTGGATATTGAGTAATGCTCAGAATACACACAGTGCATTCTGAAGAGCAACAGGACTGGCTGGAGGTGGATTTCAGCATCACTCTCGTCAGCTCTAACCAAAAACCCCCACAGCGAAAAACGCAGGCGTAATAACCTTCCCCAAAATAGAGCCGTGATAACTCGGGAACAAGTTGACACTGTCAACCGCCGCTGCCAGTTCCCAAGAGCAGAACTGACACATACAGGCAGCTTTTTTTAAACAAGCCAATAACGGTTACAAAAACCCTCAAAAACTTCCATTGTGAATATCCTTTAATTATGCAGCATTGTGTTGAACTAGTAATTACACAATGAACACATTTAGCTACTAAATTCTATACTGAGATTCTGACAGTTTTTAAGTCAAATTTCGGTAAATATAGGCATACGAAACTGGCATCTAGCAACAGCCAGGATCAGATCCAGACCTGCCACTTCCTGTCCTGAGGGGAGACTGCTGGGGAAAAAAAAAGCAGGAAGCGAAATAAGGATACGGCCATCTGCCGCCTTACAACCAAACCTGTCCCCGTGCCTGTGCCCTTTGACCCCTGCTCAACAAAGCACCGGATCTGCAGAATAACTGCCTTTCAAGCCCAAGGTAGCACATTAGCGCTCAAAGGCAAATTAGCTGTAGGGTAACGAGTGGGGGGGGGGGGGGGCAGTTTGTAACCAGAGCAATTGGCGGGTGAACAGAAAGAGAGAAAGGAGAAGGGGGCCAGGGGCAGCTGGTACCCCACAGCTCCATCGATGGCAGCCGACCAGGTGGAGCGGGTTAGCGTTCGCGGCGCTAACAAGCTGGGCGCAGGCCCGCGTGGCCTCAGGGCCTGGAATCGAGGATGGGGGCGGGGGGGCGGGGCGGGGGATGGGGGTGTTTTGTCAGACTGCTGCTTCAGCCAGTTTTCATGAGCTATTTTCATAATAGACTGGCACTCAACCTTTTCCAATTAAGATGAAGCTACATTCATGCTTCCTTCTTTGATGAAATGGCACTATGTGCTAATGGCAGTCTTACGGAACATCCCTGAAACTAAAAGACCACCGTAAGTCCATTAGAGGGGATCTATCAGTCAGACCCTCTTTATTCAACCTGTTTCCAGCCAGCCTGAAATCAAAATGGTGAGGGCTCGACATGGACACACACACACGCAGAACGCACACACGCACGCACATATGCACGAGCACATACACGAATGTACGCACACGAGCACGCGCACACACACACACACACACACAAGCAGAACGCACACACGCACGCACACACACACACACACACACTCACACCTACAAAAATCCAAAGTCCTCGGTGGGTAAGCAGCTCTGACCGTACACAGCGCGGTGTTCGTTATCCTCCCGGTTCCGTCCGGTTCGCACGCACCCAATGACTGTGCGTCACAGAGAGTCAAATGGATGCCACTGCCGCGGTGATGGCTTCCTTCGGCGGGCAGACGGTACGGCGAGCGATGAGCATGTTAGTGCTTATTAGTCAGCCGCTCCGGTAGGGACACGCCGATGCTTTCAGTGCTGGAATGGACACCTTCCTTCTGGAATGGCTGCCAACCGTTTGTACTGTCACTCAGTGGGGAACACAAAGTGCGTGTGCGTGTGTGTGTGTGTGTGTGTGTACATATGCATCTGCGCATGTGTGTGTGCGTGTGAGTGTCTGTGTGTGGTGTGTATAGGAAGCCTGAGTGTGTATAGATGTGTGTGTTTATGGGAGCAGAGGGGAAACACACACACACACACACACATGTAATTTGCGATGTGGGCGGCGGGTGTCTAAGGCACTGAGAAGAAAGCTTATGCAAATGCAGCCCCAAGGCACTCAGAATCCGATATAATGCTCAGTTTTAGGTATAATCCTGCTGTGGGCAAGGCAGAATTGCCCCATGCTACACATTCACAGACATCAATCCCAAAGAAACACAAGCTACCTTCTGCTACTGGAGACACTGCTGAAGAGTACGTCAGACAATGTAAAATAAATGCACAAACAAACAAAAACATACATAGTGAGGCAAAAGACCAGCATCCACACAAGAGCTTGATTAAGTGCTGTGTACTGCTCATTTTACAATGAGCTACTACAAATCCCAGCACTGAACTCAGCAGCTCAAGGGTTCAGTCTTTTAAACCATGGAAACATTGTGATGTCCACAGATATTTTCAGGGAGATTAAGCAAGCAGTTCTACCCAGCTCCATTAGCAGGGATTTTCATTTTTTATTTTTATTTTTAGCAGGGATTTTAATGGAACACACACACACACACTATCACTCACCAATATCTACACATTCATTCCTTTTAACAGTGAGAGCCAAACTCAGGCAGCAAAGTGTCTTACTGCCCAGTGAAATTCAATCAGCACAAAATGGCTTTCGCCACAGCTAACATCTGGTAACACTACAGTTTTCCGATAATGACCGGAGATGAACAGTCCTGCAGTAGCAGGTCAATGGCAGTTTGTAGATTCTGTCTTTAACCGAACAGCACAGACCCATAAACAGCTCCTCCATTTTCATCTGGTATATAAGAAAACAATGCACTGACACAAGACTGAAACCACCACAGTTTTGTCCAACTCAATTAACAATGAATCACTTTCTCACTCCGGCCTATGTTCCAAAAACGCTTCTCATTAACTCTGTATCAAAAGTCAATTCAAATGTTAATTACCATCTTCACAAGAGACAGTTCAGTGATGGCAAAAATGAACTTGCCAAACTGTCTTTCCAAACTTATTAAGTGAATATTAATGTCAAGGTATACTTATCGAATCCAGGCCTCAATCTGCTTTAATGGGAAACCTTTTTTAAATAAATTCTTTAATCAGGTAGAACAAGTGGGAATTAGACTCTTCTGCAGAGGTAAGCTGGGGAATCAGTGTGGGCGGGGCTTAAAGGAATCGCGCTGCCAGTCAGACGCAAGGGGACGATTGGGTGGCCGGACGCAGACGGCGACTCTGCGGGCATGTGACGAAGGCGGGCGGCTTACGAAAGGAACGGCAGCCACGCGCGCCGCAGGCAGAGCCAGGCCGAGCGCGCCCACGCTCCCACCTGCCCCCGTACCGCAGGCATCCGCAGACACACACCTGAGCGCACCTGCGTCTGCGCACAGCGCGTACGCCTTCTCAGCTCCCCACCAGCACATTCCACCGGGGCCTCTGCGTCGCATTTCAATCAGCGCGCCGTGATTAAACGAAACCGCCGTTCGGCTGCGCTTCTGTCCGCCATCGCCCGACAGGCGAAAATAACGTTAAAAAACCCCGCACGGCAAACAGTAAAACTCACTAATAGGGACCGTTATTGCTGTAATAAATCGTCACGATTTGAAAAGCGTCTACTGTACATTCCCCCCGGCGCAGCACGGGGAACATGGGAGGCGATACGCGCTGCCACGGCGAGCGGCTTACTCATTCATCTTGGCTTCTCTCCGCTGCTTCTCGCTACAGTGAAAACGAGGGGGCAGATGGTCGTCATGGCAACTATCAGCCCACTAAGGAATGCTTTCGTGCCCGCCGAATCGCTTTTAATCCCCCCCCTCTCTCCCTGACCGTTGAAGGATTGGCCTGTACACCTACATCTGGTGTGACCCCCCCCCTCCCCATGCAGGGAGTTGGAGTCCCAACACAGGGGGGGGGGGGCTAACCACGAAGACCTGTGCAAGAGGAGCATGTACATAAGACTGCATTCTAGTGCGCGCATACAGCAGGGTGGATAAGTGCTAGCACACTAAAGTGCTAAGCCATTCTATTTATGCACCAAGCGTCATGCTGCTGCTGAGTTATCCTGTCAGGCGCCTTTTTGCCCCAGCTATCTCCCCCGCCTTGTAATACCAACAGGCTGGAGAATCTGAAGAGGCGACGCGCTACGGGGTTTCCGCGTATGAAGAAGTGCTGTCACTGAACAACCGCAGCCAGGGCGTTGTCCAATCTGCCCTCACACACAGGTAGAGTCCGCCCATGCACCAGGGTCTGTGAGTTTGTCTACAGAAGGGTGTGCACCCCTTCCCGGGCAGACGGGGGCTCGTAAAGGGATCAGACGAACTGCAGGGGTCTGGAGACGAGGGACGGGGAGAATTTCAGCATTGGGAATGTGGAGGGGGAGCCGGGGGAGGGAGGGGTGGCTCTGACTGATTTATAAGGGACCGTGTCAGCACCAGTCCTTCTGACCCCAGCTTGACCGAGCCGGTCTGATTCACGGCAGGGCCTAGCTGACAGAGGAACAAGCCAAGCCAACAGCATACCACCTCACACCACTAATGCTATGGCCAGGACCCTCATAATGCTAACGCTAGCATGACTAGGACCCTCACAATGCTAACGCTAGCATGACCAGGACCCTCACAATGCTAACGCTAGCATGACCAGGACCCTCACAATGCTAACGCTAGCATGACCAGGACCCTCACAATGCTAACGCTAGCATGACCAGGGCCCTCATAATGCTACCGCTAGCATGAACAGGACCCTCATGATGCTAACTTTAGCATGAACAGGACCCTCACGATGCTAACTTTAACATGAACAGGACCCTGAATAGAGTGTTACATGTCTTTTTGTAGGCCAACCCAGACGTTGCTTCAGCCATGGGTTCCCTGGTCAGATTTCCAATACCTTTTTCCCGTAGGAATTTTGTTTTCTGCAATAAGATCTATGGTTAACGTATGCCGAAGACAGTTTCACGCTTTGATCTACAAGATAAATTACACCCATTAATATCTCGTGATTCTCGAAGTTGCTACGTGCTTTAAAAAACGAATTTGCTATATTGAAAGTACAATGGTTGTCGTGTGCAGGTGGGCTAGTATGGAAACTAGAGTGACAGTTGCCAGAACGCGACCATTGTTGTAGTTTCAATATTAGGCCCTGACCCAAAGTTTGGGAAATACTGATATTGCGGACAAGTTATGCACTCTACTTTGCTCAATTTGTGGGGAAAAAAAACCCAACCAAGAGTCTGAACCTAAAACAGCCTAGTTACAAGAGCCAATACATGACATATTCATTCAGCAGGTGAAAAAAGGACAACAGAGTAAAATAGGTCAATAAAAGCAGCAGTAATAAAGGAATAGTGACCGTAGCAAGAAGTGCTCAGAGTGACTCTAGCAAGAAGCACTAGAATCAAGCACACTGTTAGCTTAGCATAGCATTTACATGTCCTGCTAACAGAACAGCAGATTTAGACCAGGTCTCTCTCCACAGTCTCTCCCCTGTTCAGTAAAGCATCCGCATTTCCCCAGAAATAGAGGACAAGGGCAGGGACTGGAAGTCAGGTCAGGTCGCTCATTATTTGGACAGGGGGGCGGCAGCCGTGCCAAAATAACCCCGATGGCCCATCCTGACCCTCGGCCCCCCACGGGACCCACAGGTCGCTGGTCAGGCTCTGTGGGGGCAGCCGCATATCGGGTGTTAAACTCATACAGCCCCTACACACCTGTCCCAAGGGACCCCCCAGGAAATTCCAGAGGGGTGGGGGTGGAGGGGGGGCAGTTTTAGAAGAAATAAAGACCATTACCAAAATGGAATACACTGCAGTAGACTGTAGATGGACTGACAATCAAATGCAGGATATTCAATTTTGGTAATTAAATTCGATTTTTTTTTGACAGAAAGTGACAAATATAATGCATATGTATTTTTTATTTGGCCATATGTTGTGAAATATTGCAATATCTTGACAATATATTTTATTTAAATGTATTTTTGGTGTATCCCACTTCCTTGAGGGGAAGACAGAGGCCAACCAAACTCCAATTGATCAAATAAGTCCTGCCTCAGCATAATCAACAATTCTGTTCAATCACAGCCATCAAAGGCATTGCCATTATTATTATTATTATTATTCTGTAACACGACACACAAATTCTGACCTATTCTGCCCTTCACCCTTCAAAAAAGAAAGACCAAAAAACAAAGAGCACCAAAAGTGCATTTCTGAATTTGTTCCCGAAGCTAATAAACGGTTGCAAGCTGGCTGCTTTCTCAGCTCCAGACGTTTTCGCCTCCTATCGAGCCTGTCCTTCAGAGCGTGCCCAGCGCACCAGATGCCACGCCGTTCCGGCGATGCCAACTGGCCTGCGAGACGTTTGGCCGGCTGCAGCTCTGCCTGTTTACTGTCTGCTTTTCGCTCACCTGCTGGCTACGCGGACGTCTCTGTGAGCGCGCAGCTGTGAGGCACTTCCCAATGACAAGCACGGTCTGCCTCGCAGAGCCAAACCCAACAGAACACAGCCCAGAGCTTAGAGTATTAACTACCACAGCAGCGCACTGAAGAACATAAAAACAGCGTCACCCGCTTCATCTTCAATCCCATCGTCCTTCCAACTCAACTAACGCTTTCGAACAGGATTTTCATTGAATTCAGAAGTCAAGTTACACATGAGGCAGTTGTTTTTTTTCTTCTTCTTTATAAAACTTGCATAACAACAGTTAAGGAAACATACTGACCATCGAGAGTTCTGCCTCATATAAGACACCATAACAGAAATCCACATGCTGGGCTATTAGAACCTTAACAATGGCAATGACAAAGGTGAACCAATCAGGCGAGAGAACAGGCACTGTACAGCCTCACACACAACCGAGGACACCCTCGAGGGTACGCCGGATTATACACTGCTATCCTGGGTGAGACGCTGGGAAGTTTCGCATTTTCGGAGGAATCTCATCATCCTGCCCTGCCGAGTCCACAGCGAGGACGGGACGGCCAGGTGTGCCGAAAGGCGGAGTCTCTGAGACGCAGGCTCGCGCCGGCTGATCTGCGTGGAATCCGGCTCTCACCCCACTACCAGGAATCCCGCTAGCAGACCCGGCACAGGGCCTGCTGGTCCGACCTTTTCATCTGTGTCTGACATCACAGCCACTATTGAGATCACCCTGCTGAGTGCGAGCATCGCAGCTTTGTCAAAGTCATAAACATTCTTCTACAGAGGGTAGAGACCTTCACCCGCAATATCAAATTCTTCGCAGATATTTGATATTTTTATGAAAAAATCCAGAAGCACTTTGTTCCTTCTGCTGTAGAGACAGGTGCTTGCGGGTAACACAGCTCCTGTTATTGGCAGTGACGCTCGCTGCAGAACCCGAAGCTCACTGCAGCAGCAAAGAACATTTGTAAACCCAAGTGAATCAGTCGAGCACGAGGAACATCCATCTTCAAATGAGATACTTCCACAGCCGTAACAGAGACACTTCTTGCACTTCCTCTTTAAAACCCAGCGTCAAACTATCAACAGCCCCACCCCAGAGCTAATGCATGGACAGATTCATACCTACATAAATCCACAGTGAACACAGGTCATTTAAATAAGGCCGTACCGTTGCTATAGGAATAGGCAGTGAGGCTCAAGGGAGGCTTGTGTGGGTGCACCAGAGTTGAACGGCTGAAGGAGGGAGCCACTACCTCACCCCAGAGAGACCCGGCCACACCTGTACCAGGAGAAACTAGCCACACCTGTACCAGGAGAGACCAGCCACACCTGTACTAGGAGAGACCAGCCACACCTGTACCAGGAGAGACCAGTCATACATGTACCAGGAGAAACCAGGCACACCTGTACCAGTAGAAACCAGGCACACATGTACCAGAAGAAACCAGGCGCACCTGTACCAGGAGAAACCAGCCGCATCAACAAACAGAACAAAAAACAAGGCCAACACCGACGGTGGCTGTAAGGCAGGATGGCGGTGTTGTGCGACTAGCGTGGCGTAGCACTAATGTCCCTGGCTGATTGAGTCAGCCTTCTCGATCACATCGCTCTCCCACTCTCGCCGCGTGCCCGACCGATCAAGCCTGCGTAACCAGGGCCGACCGCCGCCCCGTCTCCAGCTGTGCGTCTCCGTCGTTCGTGACGGCTGCGCGTCTGGCGATGGCGCGGCGGTGGGCGCGGGGGCAGGGCTGAACCGCGACGTTAGAGACGGTGACGCCGAGGTGCTAAAACAAGGCAGGTGGCAGACGGTGGGCTTCGCTAAGAGGAGCTGGCGCTCGTCCTCGGTCCTCACCTCCGCCTCCCTCTGCGGCGGGCACAGAGCCGGCCCCGCGGCATTCCAGTGACGCATGCCAGCAACCGGCTGGGGGAGGGGTCAAGCGGGTGAGTCCGGTCGTCATGGCACACCCCCTCACGACGCCACCCTCAGAAACAGACATTTCAATTGCAGCTCTCGCGTTAGTCCTCGACTTGCTGAAATCCTGGTGGAAACCCTTATCGCGGGATGACGGGATTCGAGAAGGCAGCGAGCCCCCTCGCGAAAAAGGCGTATCCATGGAGAGCGAGGTTGGGGTGCGAGGGTCAAACGGAACAGATGAACGGGTCGGGTGGAGAAGCGCCGGCCCCGTCCCTTGCACCCACCCTTTAGCTGTTGAGTCGTGCCGTTCTATCCGGAATCTTCCCCCATTTTGTGGTTGTGGAGGGAGGGGGGTGCAGCTGCTCCTCAGGATTTAAGATGTGCCACTGGCTCCTCAAAACCAAAAGGAAACGAGGAGAGTTTTGGTCCAAGAGCCGCAGCAGGAGGGAGGGAGAGGAGAATAACACAGGGGTGGCATGAAACTCCAAAAACTCAGGGACCTCACTGCACTGCTCGGTGACTCGAGAAACACACACACACACCCACACACACACACCTCAGCCAGGTGTGTGTCCAAGACGCTCAAACATGCAGGTGGTTAGGTCTGTGATGGAGCAGGAGGGGCAGCTGACTGAGGCAGAACGGATCCAGGAGGGGCAGCTGACTGGGGTAATATGGATCCAGGAGGGGCAGCTGACCAGGACAGAACAGATCCAGGAGGGGCAGCTGACCAGGGCAGAACGGATCCAGGAGGGGCAGCTGACCGGGGCAGAACGGATCCAGGAGGGGCAGCTGACCAGGGCAGTATGGATCCAGGAGGGGCAGCTGACCAGGGCAGTATGGATCCAGGAGGGGCAGCTGACCGAGGCAGTATAGATCCAGGAGGGAGAGCTTACCGGGATAGTATGGATCCAGGAGGGGCAGCTGACCGAGGCAGTATGGATCCAGGAGGGAGAGCTTACCGGGATGGTATGGATCCAGGTTGGGAGTCCTGGCAGGGGAAGAGGTGTGTGTAGGGGAGCCAAGCTCCGAGTCTGGAATGCGAGGGCCCTCCACAAACTTTGCTTTCCGTAGCGGGGCTGGGAGCAAGAGAACGCACGTACACAGAGAGAGAGAGAAAGAGAGAGGTAAAGGGGGAGGGAGAGAGAGGTATTGGGAGACAGAGAGAGGTACAGGGAGGCAGAGAGACAGAGAGAGAGAGAGAGGAAGGGCTTGTGAGTGAGGGTAGGCCCAAAGCACAGATGGAAATGCTTATCAGAGGTGCGAGGGGGAGGTCGGGGGGTTGGGCTACCCGAGGGTTGTGTTACCCAGTTGTTGGGACACAGGCGCAAGGCTGAGTTGGGAAGTGGGGTCACTGCCCTTTGACCCCGCTGTCCCATGCACTGTCTGCAGTGAGGGGTCACTATGGGATGGGAGGGGAAGTTTGAGGGATAGAGTTTCACACTCTAAAAGACACACAATCCCAGATATTTACACGTGCTTTTTCATCAGAGGCCAGGTGCTAATGACTCCTCCTATGCAAGCTGCTGCCTATTGTCCACATTTCAACAAGCCCCTTCACTAGGGAACACAACAGCTGTGACTCCGACTGTCAGCACACCCAATGCACACAGCTCTCGAAACTGCTATCGTGGGGAAGTCTAAAGTGTCTTATGTCAAAAAAGCGAGGGAAAAACTGAATATTTATTTTGAAGAAAGTTCCAGAACCCTAATAGCTGCATAATGTCCACGTTTGTAACCCTTTCTTGAATTCATTTAAGCATTCAAAATGGATGTATTCAAACAGTATGCATGTGTTGCATATCATTCTGTCAAACAGCACAGACTGTCTCTCTCTCCCCGGCCTGTGCCACCCAAGTCCCTCAGAAATCCAGAGGGTGAGGGTAGAGTGAATGTTACCTCAGAATAGTGGGTTCAGAGGTCAGCCCGGTATTGCTGCTGGTTAGACTCTACGGCCCCTATTGAGGTAACGAAGCTCCCCAAATCCAAATCCGCACCCCGTCTCTTCTTACCCCCGTGACAAGGCTGGCAGCGTGACAGACGGCCCGTCTCTCAGCAGGCAGGGACTGAAAAGCAGCGCAGCTATGCGCAGAGCTTCGCAGCTCTGACAGGAGTCAGCCATCATGCAGACCTGGTGTCTGTGAACAGCTGAAATATTCTGCTGCATTGCCTGTCTCTGGGGAGAGGTGGGGGGTGAGGGGGGTGGGGGAGGCGGGGGTTTCTGTTGGGTTTTTTTTCCGCAGACTGGCAGACATCTTACCCTATCATTACAAAAGCCGAAGGAGGTTATTAGCAACCAAATGAAGCTGTTCGGTTATTTGCTTAGGGGAAAGTGGGCAGAACAACTGGCCTCTCCCCATCCCAGAGTTTGGCAATTGGCGCACCAATACCACCGGATAGTTTTGCAGATCGTGCGGAATACACTACGACAACGGAGATCACTACTGCAAAGAGAAGAGTCATTCAGAACTTGCAAATGGCTTTCCCCATTGTCTGGCAATACTGCACAGAAAAACAGCCGTTATGCCATGAAAAAATTCCAACAAGCTCGTCTGGCTCAGAAACTGGCTGAGCAGAACAGCCATGAGCCTGCTAGTATTTATTTTATAAAAACAACGAAATGTCTAACCATCTAGTCTTACAATGTATATTTTCACATAGTAAATTATTTAATGTAGCAAAGCTAAGGCTACATTGCATTCTGTATAGAGAAACAATGCATATCAAGACAGGATTTGTAAAGCAGCCAAGCTGTGCTGGCCTGAGTTTGTGTTCCACGGATCAGCGGCAGAAGCAGATCATTTCTTTGTCTTTCAGTTACTCAGAACGCACATCGAATCTAAACCGCTTAAGAACTCCATTTAATTAATTTCAGTGGAAACACTTAAAAGAGCAGCCGCTGAACACGAGTGAGTGAGCATCTGCAAAGATGATGATGGGCACCTGCAAAGATGATGAACTCTAATGAAGAGGTGCTGAGTTACTGTACTTCATGTGCATATTCGTTTTTTTTTCTTCTTCTTTTTTTTTAGCCAATTAAAAGAATTTTTAGCTTTGCGCCAACTGTCATTCAAGGCCTATTCCTTTTTCAGAAATTTGCCTTGCCTTTGAAGCAGCTATTGTTTCTTTCCCTTATCTGATGCTTTCCAAACACTGTCAAAAAAACTGTTTAAATGTGATCCCAAAACTACTTAGAAGTGCAAACAAAATTATGATTAATCATGACTGATTGTCTGAACTATATGATTAATCACAACCTACTGTTTCAGAATTTAATAGCTCAAAACCAGCACATTTACTGTACTCACATGACTCACAGAAACAGGCCTAACAAACCAGCTAGCATCCCAGCATGCTTCACTCTCTCCCTCCCTTCATCAGACTTCCGCACACACACACGCACGCACACACACACACACGCACACACATAATATGAGCATACAGGCAGAATACAGATGAGCAGTGGGGGCTATGGATCTGGTCCTCTGACCACAAAGCTGTTGCTTAAAAGCCCAGCTCAGATTCTCCTGCTGTGCAAGAAAAGTTTCCCCGGAATACTGTAAACGCTTCCAATTTCTCACAGCACTTAGCTCGTCCCACGCTTATCCAAGCTGCAATGCAACAACGTGGAACACCTCTCAGTTCCATAGAAAATAAAGGTAAAGGACCTAGCTTCGGGCTCCCATGAGCAGCAAACGTCATTACGCACACCAGAGACTAGTGTCAATTCATCGCTAAATATAGACGGCAGCTCACAGCTACCTTGCTTGCTAATGCAAGGGCAGTGATCTTCAGAGGGACGGTGGCAGTTACATGTGCGGATTCTGAAAGCTATCACAGCGGTCTCAGACAGAGAGGGGATTGCAGGGAGAGCGTGCCCCGAGGGCCAAAGTTTGCCCCAGATTTCTGTCGATGCCGGGGCCGGTGTTCCGTCCGTCACCCCTCGCTACGGAGGGGTCAGATTCCCACCGTGACCTGTGGCAGCCCATGGATAGGGCAGCTCAATGAGTTCCCCTCCTCTGTGACCCCCTTGCCCCCCTGCCACCGTCTCACACACCTGTTTTAACAGTTTCTCCCTTTTTGTATGATGTGCCAGTGTACCAAAAAGCGTCAGAGAACTTTTGAGATGGAGTCAATCAGACTCTAGCGATGCTCAGCTCAATCATGAGTCCGGGTCAAAAGGGATGCTGCACAGTACCGGAGCAGTGGGGCCGGGGGGGGTCATAAAAAAGGGTGAAGACCTTGACCCCCACCAGAGCACAAGCATGCAGGTCCACACACCACTGAGGAAGAGCCTGCTGCTGTCAATCACTTCTTCCCGCTCCACAACAAGGTCCTGACCTCTGACCCCTGCTGAAGCTCACGCCTGATTGGCTCAGACCAGATCCTTCAGCCGTTTAGCCTAGCAGTTCCTGCATTCCTTTAGTCTTCTCTAATTCTAAAATACAGGAGCTTCGGCTGCAACATTATGGTTTATAAACATTCATGAAGTACTGTCGCAGCATACTCACTGCCTCAGTACTGTCTGCGGCCACACCCGCTCATTAGTATTCAAATGATACATCAAACACTTCAACTTGGTAACTATGGAGACCTTCACTGATAATAATACAGAACTGGGCATCTGGTCACTCTGGAGAGGAACACTGCATGTAGCACAGATTGTCTAGTGCAGTGGTAACCAACCCTGTTCCAACTAATTTGGCATGCCTGATTCTACTAATTAGCAACTCAACCAGATCGCTAGCTGTTGAATGAGGCATGCTTTGTTAGAGTCGGAGTGAAAACCTAGAGGACGGTAGATTTCCAGGAACAGGGCTGGTTACCACTGCTCTAGATAATCTGTGCTACAAGCGATGCTCCCCCTCCAAATTCCCAGCATTCCGAAATTATGCCCTCCCGTCGCCACCCAAGACCAAACCGACACGGTTTTCATGGCGGCATGTCAGATTTCACTGCTCTCACACCAAAGGCTCCGAGCTTTGCGATTTCCAAACCCGACGCAGTAAGGATCCCCTTTCACGCGCAGGAAAGATTAATGAGAGGAAGCAGGAAGCCCGACGACGTCCCGCGTGGCTGAACATCGCTCTTCTCCCGACGACGCTGATCAGACGCCGATGGCGAGCTCCCCCTGCCATGCCCCCCCCCCCCCCCCCCCCCCATGCAGGTGGAGGCTGGGGGTTCGACAGCCCCGCCCACGTATCCGTTCTCCTGACCCTGAATATCAGCCCTACCTGACACTCCATTAATAAGCTGTTGGGAGCAGCTAGACATGAAGGTGTGAGAGTGAGACCTGCGCCAGTAAGGTGATTCCACAGCTAGGCTGGCTGTAGGGTCACGTCCAGGTCGAGTAGTGTTCCTGCACTTACCTGTGTCCCCCTGAAAATGAATTCTGTTCCTGTATCAGCTCTTTCAACGTCAATCCGAACCTTCAGCACAAATTTCCAATGTGATGCAGATTCTAATCTAGATTAATTCTTTTAAGGGGTTAACTGCTATAATGTCAATGTAAAGCTTTTATAAATAAATAAATAAATAAATAAATAAATAAATAAATAAATAAATAAAGACTTCACTTTTTAAAGAAACACAATCAGAATTGTATTATTTTTGAGAACGTGTTGTACTATTTCTGAGAACATTCATTTTATTTTCCTTCATTTTAGCTTTCCTATTTTGCTGAACGTTTTTAAGGAACGCTCCTCTCACACTGTTCTCCGGAGGGCGAGGAGGCGGGCGGCGCGCGGCTCCCTCCCTCTCGCGGTTCGTTTGAAGAGAATGGCAGCTAATAATAGCGCGGCGCGGGTTCAAAGCTCACCCGCCGATCCGCTCCTTTCCCGCGGCGCCGAGCCGCCACGTTTCCGCGAGCGCGCGCGGATTCGGGGACGGAAACCCGTCTGCCAGATCCGCTAATTGGACAGGAGATCAAGCGGCGCTTAGCGCTTCCCGGGTCTCCGACGTCGTCACCGGGGGGGACGCTCCGCAGGGTCGGTCCGCTGCTCGGCGCCGCTTCAAAACACCGGAGCAGGGGCGCGGGAAAGGGCCGAGAGGCTCAGCGAATCCCGGACCGTTCACCCGTTCGGCACGAAAACCTCGCGCGTTAAGCTTCCGCATCCCAGAGGGATCAGCTTCGGTCCCACTCCCGCGTTTCCCGACATCGCTAGTTACTGAAAAGGGAAGTGGCACCGACCTCCACATTTTAAATTGTGATAAATAATCAAAACAGAAGCTTTCAATGTATTATTCAGTGACCATTTGCTTCTTTTATTTATTAAAAGCATATTTCTTTCAAAATATAAATGTCGGGATCTCCATTTGCCCAGGAACAATAGAGAGCAGAAGCAGAAGGGGAACCATGGGTATGCAGGTTCCAACATCAATGCCGTGCCCCTCAGAAGGTACTACTCCTAAACTGCATCTCACTGCACAAAAGGACAGCACATCAAACTGTGCATTTCCTCCGATGAGAAAATATGTAATGAAAAGATTAGCATCACCAATACAGTCCCCAGATTCACAAAGCAACAAGTGTTTAGGGCCTACTAAAACTTTTCATCAATTTTCACTCTGCGTGGGCCACAAGATGAGGATCTTCATCAACAAAGGCTTGTTTCTACTCTGTCTGTGGTCAGACCCTCTAAAGTTTCTACGTGAACACAGGCTGGATATCCTCGAAATCGAAAGACAAATGGAGTCTCCACAGCAACAAAACCCTCAAAAATGGACAGACTGACACTCTGCACTTCCATTAATTACAACAAAAGGCCCAGAGAATAGAGATCGAAAACACTAGTCCTACCGGATTTGCTCTTCACACCATGAACCATTGTACCGGTGGGGGGTAGGGAACAGGGCCATGTGACAGCTTTGAGGAGGTGCCTTGATGCCACGTTTTCACCCTTTAAAAAAAAGACTCTTTCATGTAGCTTGTCATAGATGAATAGTGCGTGCCCGTTGCCAGGGCAACAGTTTCCAGCTCAGCCTGGCCGGAACCCTCGCCCCCGGTCTCCTGGTTGTTATTTCCGAATCAGGTAAATAACGGCTCTCTACAGGTGAGGGCTGAGTGGGTGTTTGGCGGGAACACTGAAGGCGAGGGCCGGTCGGATGTATCTCCTTCCCTAACGCAGTGACAGCTGGCTCTGTCGCTCCCCCGAGCTTTCTCTGTGCAGTCGCGTCTCCCCGGGGACCAGCGTGAGCCGCTGATGATGTCACGCGTTCCCATGGACACCCTCCTGAAACATTCTGTTCTCTCTCTGCAGCGGAGAGTGAGACTGTTCTCAGGATGCATGAGCGAGGAGGAGAATATTCCCACACACACACTACACCCACACACACACACACACACACACACACACACACTACACCCACCCACACACACACACACACACACTACACCCACCCACACACACACACACACACTACACCCACCCACACACACACACACACACACACACACACACACACTACACCCACCCACACACACACACACACACACTGCACCCACCCACACAGACACGCACACACAAACACCCAAACACACACTACATCCACCCACAGAACACACACACACAAACACCCACCCACACACACGCGCACACACACACACACACACAAATACGCACATGGGTACACTGGCACACACACAAAAATAACATGCATATACACAGTGTACAGAAAGAGGCAGAACACACACACTAAGAGATGGGGCACACAAGGCAGGAAAAACAAGACTAGCAACGGCTCCACATGAATACGGAAGTGGATCTCCCAGCATGCAATGCAGGGAGTGGGAAAACCTATCACTCCATCACAGCCTGTACTGCTTCATCCATCCCTCCATCATCCATCACTCCATCACAGCCTGTACAGCCTCATCCATCCCTCCATCACTCCAACATCCATCACTCCATCACAGCCTGTACAGCTTCATCCATCCCTCCATCATCCATCACTCCATCACAGCCTGTACAGCCTCATCCATCCCTCCATCACAGCCTGTACAGCCTCATCCATCCCTACATCATCCATCACTCCATCAGCCTCTACAGCTTCATCCATCCCTCTATCATCCATCATCCATCACAGCCTGTACAGCCTCATCCATCACTCCATCACAGCCTGTACAGCTTCATCCATCACTCCATCATCCATCACTCCATTAAAGTCTGTACAGCTTCATCCATCCCTACCAATGCCAGGCCTCAGCCGCTAACCCTGCTAACCCGGCGTTAGCACAGAGGAGCCGACCATCGCCTTCACATTACAGGCATTTAGCAGACGCTTTTATACAGATACATAGCATTTACATTGCATCGATTTATACAGCTGGAATGCAATGCAGGTTAAATACCTTGTTCAAGGTGTACAACACGGAAATTGAACCTGTGACTTTACACAACCACCTCCGTTCCCATTATACTACACTGGAACCCTTCCCCTCAACACATCCCAACGCTGAGGTAACAGGGACAGGCCCTGACCTCAGAGTGGGGTCAGTAAGAGAGAGAGGCACAGAGGGAGGAGGGAGAGAGAGAGAGACAGAGAGAGAGAGCAGGGGAAGAGAGAGTAGAGAAGAGAGAGAAGAGAAAGAGAGGGATTGAGAGAAAGAGAGAAAGAAAGAGGGATAGAGAGACAGAAAGCGATAGAGGGAAAGAGAGAGTGAGGCTCACCGTTCTCAAACCACAGCCCACACTGCGCTGAGCTGGAGTGGTATACCTTCCCTGTCCCCTTCCCTGTGACGGTGAGCAGTTCATCAAAACAACCCCGGCGAGCGCTTCCCATACACACCAACAAAAAAACGACTATTTAAAAGAATAAACACACAAACCATGGGGGGAGGAAAGCTCTGAGGGTTCCTTCCTGGGGAGAATAAATCCCACTCTGTGCCTTCAGGTCCTCAGGAACAGGCAGCGGAGCGCCCAGGTGGCCTTCACAGAGCCAAAGAGGAGAGGGGACATGGAGGTGACATCCCTCCGGCTGCTGTCACACTCTTCTCTTCTCTATCTCTCTCTCCCTTTCCCTCTCTCGCTCTCTCCCACTCTCTCTCGCTCTCTCACTGACGAGGGAGAGGAAGAAGTGACAAGGAGGATGGAGGAGGAGAGTGTGCTGCTTTCTCTCTCGTTCCTCCTTGTGTGTGTGTGTGTGTGTATGTATGTGTGTGTGTGTGTGTGTGCGCGTGTGCTCAGAGCCCACAGTCTGAAGGAGATGAATGGTGCAGTGCTGCAGTTGTCATGGCAACCACGCGGGGAGAAGGGGCGGAGTTGATGGGTGGGTGCTTAGAAAGGAAGGGGAGCGAGGTGGTAAAAAAAAAAAAAAAAAAGGAGCAAGGAGTTATTAAAGGAACACAGCCACCTGATTCCGGCAACTCGGGAAGAATTATGTAACGAAGAAAAGACAAATAACAACTGCGGCTCCGCTACTGACAGGACAGGTGATGTGAGGAGGGTTCAGAAGAGGGTCAGTATTACCTGAGCAGGACAGCGGAGGATGATGGGTAAAATAGGGTGGTCTTTTCTGTCCTTGTGTAACCCTGGGACCCTCACGCTCTGGGAGAGCAGCGCTTTGCCAGGGCAGTGTTTACTCCCTCAGGGTTGGTAAGACTGTGACGTCTCCCAGGCATTCCCCCAGAAAGTTCCACTCTCCTTCAAGTTACGTAAAAAATCTCCCGAAACAGATCTGTTCCCCCAGACTTCTCCCTCCACTGGTTTGCGCAGTTGGCTGTCAAGGAGCACCAGTGTTCTACGCGAATCGCTTTGAGATTCACTAGTTCACGACCCCACACCCACTGCCCTCCTGCCAATGCGACAGGGCTTCTGCTCCAAACCAACTCCCATCACTGAAACCTCACTTTCCCCCAGGGTTGGGCTGTCAGTGTAGTCACGCATCGCTGCCAAACCGGAGCCAGGTAGCGGCTCGTTTCTGCGCACTTCCTGTTTGGCACCTCTAAGCGGACACATCACAGCCTGTCCTAACGCCGCTTCATTGGCCCCACCATCACCATGGAAACGGCAGCTGCTTTGTTTACAACAGCAGCTGTGCAGTGCGGAGAGGTTCTCCCAGCTCATTCTCCAGACTCCGCCCCTTCCACTCGCCAGCTCTGCCACTGGACGAAACGGACAACGGGAAGCAGAAATGGCAGGTCTAAATATCAACTGCCACCAACAGGTCAGCCTGTTACAGCATAAACTGTGACCCGCTCCTAATTAAAAAGGAATCTAACAAACAGAACGAGGATTTGCCTGATGTGTCTAACAAACCAGTGATTTCATTGGTGTGAAAACCAAGGGAAACAAAGGTGATGAAGGGCCGACTGTGACATGGGATGTTTTGCCCTTGGTAACTGATGTGGATTTGAACTGACGCTTGACTGAAAAAGGACGTTCCCTTTACCTAATACACGTTTCCTCCATTCCTCCGTCCTCGCGTCCTTTCCTTGTTCCCTTTCCTCCGATGGGTGCAAGGAGCTAGGGAAGGACGCAAGGAAAGAAAGCAGGGAGGCAAAAAAATAAGCAATGGGAATGAGCCCTTAATCCACCATAGATATCAGCTGCAATCAGAGACCGTAGATATTACCCGCAATCGGAGGGCAATGTTCTTCCAGCTCAAATAGCTTGGTGCAATAAGATAAATCAGTGCAGAACGGCCTTTCTTTTCAGGAAATGAGCAGCCAAACCTGAAAATGGGTTTGGGATACGCTAACTGAACAGGTTTGAAACGCTTTGTGAAGCAGGGCAGTGTGTGGAGTGAAGATGACAGGATTCACTCACTGGCTTAAATAGACACCAGACCCTTTCTAGTCTTTCAGAAAAAAATCTATAGGGAAGCAGTAATTGTATTGATCGCGGTTATTACTGCAGAAAATGTAACATTTCCCTGGGCGAAATGCCAAAATGATGTCTTTTAATAAAACACTTCAAACGTGACAAATCAAATGAATTAACTATATCAATCAGTCTTGCAGGCCAACAGGTGCAAAGTGGGTTATGCTCCTCGCAGTCCTGTAATGACTGTTTAATTCATCGTTAACAGTTATGATTTAGGGCCAAAGAAATTATAGACAATTACAGCCAAAGAAATAAATGAATTAACAACGCGCATAACTCAACACAGACAAGAGGAAAGACCAGCAACTATCAGGGAAACTATTGGATGCAGCAGAGTTAAAGAAACAAGGTGAACAGTTTAAATTGTCCCCCCACAAGGGGATTAATAAAGTTTTAGTGCACTGCATTGAAATCAACGTGCCATTTTTGCCCGTTAGCTTAGCAGCCATTTTCACCTGTAGCGTGGTCAGTGGTATTCAACCACACCTCCTGTAAGAAGGTAAGCTCTCTCACGTCTCTGCGTCCTCTGTACTCCTCCGACCCATCAGGCCAGATAGAAACAGCCCATAATCACGGGGCCATGCTGTGGCTTGAAAGAGTTTTACTGGTGCATTCTGGGAGTGCAAGTACAGAAAGTGTGTGAGAGAGAGAGTGATCTGGTAATGAAGCAGACTAACTCATTAACCCGACCAACACAGAGCACACACACACCCAAACTGGCTACAAACCAAATTATGAAACAAAGCAAAACCTCTCATATGAGATATGGGGATGATGCAACCAAAACACAAAAAAACTGATTGCCTTTGGAAAAATTCATACATCAGCTGAGTATCAAGTACAGATGGGGTGATCATACCCTTACAATCGAAAAAGGCAGACACCGGAAGACATGGCTCTTCTCCTTTTTACTAGTTGTTGCCACAGTTATGCATAACATTTTTATTTGTTACTTGCATATACACTTTGGCAATATTCACAAATGTATTTCAAGCACTTTTTCAATCTGATTTGCATTTGAGAGATAAAGAGGGAGGTGAGGGGGGAGGCGTGAGACGGAGGAGGGGAGGCAGTGAGATGCACTCCTCCACTTTGCTTATGTAACTCAGGAAAAGAGGAGAGGAGAGCAGAGGAGAGGAGAGGTGGAGAGGAGGTGGGTGGGGAGATGGCACTCTCCTTGCGATGTCTGTAGGAGAGAGAAGGAGGGAGAGAGGGGGGGAGAGAGGGAGGGAGGGAGAAAGAGAGAGAGAGGGGGAGAGAGAGAGGGAGAGGAGGCAGGGAGAGACAAATAGACCAAGAAAGAGAGTGGGAGGTGGAGAAAGAGAAAGAAATAGCGAGAAAGGGAGAAAACAAAAGAGAAAAAAGGAGCATAAAGGTAGTTGGAAAACGAACGGTGGGGGAAATCCCAGGATTTTGATTGGACGGCCATTCTGATTGGACAGCAGTTCAGATTCGACGGCAGCTCTGACTGGACAGCAGCTCTGTTTGGATGGCAGCTCTGATTGGACAGCCATTCTGATTGGACAGCAGCTCTATTTGGACGTCAGCTCTGATTGGACGGCAGCTCTGATTGGATGGCCATTCTGATTGGACGGCAGCACGGTGCCTTAGTGTCTCACATGACGCCCCAGAAACACAGGACCACGCAGCAGCCGGCTGTACTCTGCTCCCGACCAGACCTGAATGCTAAAATACTCCATCACAGCAAAGGAGGGAGGGGGGCATTCTGGCACACGAGACCCCCGCAGCCAGAGACCTCAGGCCCCCATACAGGCTGTTCAGAGCATCGCAGCAGCCCAGCCAGCCCAGCCAGCCCAGCCCCACCCCCCTCCACCGCGCTGCCTCCTCCTGGAACCGCTCAGACTCAGACTGGCAGCGCATGAAGCGTGACTGACGGTATTAAATGACAATGCTCAGACACCCCGCTCTCCCTCACGCGGGACAGACAGGAGCTCCGCGCGGCTACGCTCGGTGGCTACGGGGCACAAGCTCACACTCACGCTTGCACACGTGACCATAAATAAAAACCAAAACGGGGATAACATTCACACCACCTACCCAGAAAAAACCTACAATCAACAAGCCCGCAATCCTGCATTTGAGAAGCTCAAACCTCACAGCACTCCACAGCTGCTTAAAGCATTCAAAAGATAGCAAAACAACATACAGCACATACCGCCCCGATGAATACTCAAAGCAGCCGCCGACCAATTTATCAAAGGCTACTCAATCTCCTGCCATACAATTAAAAAAAAACAAAAAATAAAAACAACATGAATGTCTTTTGTCAAATTAAAACGAAAGACGCCCAGTCAAACCATGCGCTAAAGCATGCGGCAGCTCCAGACACAGCGAGAAGAGCGCAGAACACACAACGCTGTGCAGCAAGTTGTCAGCACCGCTGAAAAGACGGCGGCTCATACGGATGAGATTACAGTTTCCTGTGAAATTTCATTTGCATAACCCACGTCGCCACAGCAGCCTCTCCCGGCTCCCGAGACGTACCTGAGCAAAGGCAGCCTCTTCAAACATCAGCGAAAGCAATCCTTGTGAGAACGGCAGGTCTTCAGCATAGGCAATTACGCCATGTAAATCACTCACGCCGCATTACATAAATGTTCTACCAGTCGCCCGCCTCAGGTTGGCAAGGCAGTGAGGCTGGAGGAACAAAGAGTAGAAGAGAATATGGCAAACTCTAGTGGCCGCTTGCGGGACTGCAGCCATTAAGCTGCCTCTCAGTTCCAAAGTCAACCAGCGAAAGCTAGGCTTCCCTGTGAAACGTAGACGTAAACATCAGCTGTAGTCAGTCATTTTTTCCCACGTGCACATTCTTGTTCTGTTTCCATTTTTTCTTTTTGTTATTTTTACTGCCGGCCAGGACGTCACCTCACAGCGTCGTCTACGCTGCAGAACACTACCGCTGAGAAAATGGTCAGGGGTGCTCAGACATGCAGATTCAACTGATCTCCAATGCGCTGCACTGTGTTAATGGAGTGGTTTCATAACTGTCAGCCATCAGACGGGTTGAGGTGGATGGTGACAGGAAATGGACATTTTTGGCCAATAACAACACAAGCCTAGGATGTACATACATTGTACAGACAGTATAATAAAGATTCCACTGGCATTAACGCCAGTCACACTGCACTAGTGACAGTGCACATCACGCCAAACATCAAACGCCTTATCTGAAAACGATGGGCCACATTTTAATAAGGCCCGGGCCACAGGAAACATGCTTGCCTAAGAAGTGGGTTGAGCAGAGATGGAAAGTTTGAGAGCCACTGTTAACAGACCCAGACAGAGCCTGAGAAACACAAGCCCTGACAGGGCCCCATTAGGGTTTTAGCACGGCAGTAAGGCACTGCTGAAGACAGCAAGCCAGTATCAGTTTAATCATAACACAGGCCTACCAAGGAGCCATTATGCCGCCAAGACAGAGAGATGGGCTTGTTCAGTCTGCCTCACGGGCATGAGAAAAATTATCCATGTGGGTTTGGCTCACTTCCAGGGGTTCTCCTGTGGCAGCAGCGATGTGTCTGGGGCCAGTTCCTGAACTGGGGACCTGGACATTTGGCACATGAAGCTCAGCATCCATGTGGGTGTAGAACCAGGTCCTATTGTGCCTCACTGATCGCACCAGATCAGAGTCTGACCCATACCCTTCTCATCACTGGAGCGAACCTTACAATCTGCATTAGCCGTGGGCTCAGACAGGAAGCGTGGAGAATATCTTTATTAAGACTACAAGCATGCACTGCGCTCAATTCTCAGGCCTTCCACCAGGACCTCAGGCTCCAGCCACCAAACTTCCCAAGCACAACAACAAGTTAGAAATGCTGCATGTACGTGTGTGCATGCGTGTGTGTGCACATGTTTTTTCTTTCTCTCTCTCTCTCTCTTATACATTTCTAGGAGTCCAAACAGGTGAGCTTGGACCATCCATAGCAGAGAGGAACGCCATGTTGCCGGGGACCAAAGCATACGTTAGATACAGACTAAATGATTATTTCTGATTTAGAACTGGATTTTGTAACGTGAGGATGAGAAAGCTCTGCGGCAAACCCGTACCACGGCTGCGTGCCCCATCAGATGGTGTGGGCGGAGCCCGGAGCGGGCGGAGCACTGTAGGGTGTGCAGGGCTTACCTGTGAGCCTCTTCATTGGCTGCAGCCGCATGCTGATGGCCTGGTGCGTGAGCAGCGGGGAGGAGGGCAGTGAGCGGGACACGCCCTCCATGATGCGGATGTGCTGCATGCCTTCCGTCACCGGCAGCGCGGGCACCGTGTAGTCTCCCTCGAAGGTGCAGTCGCTGTCTGTGGAGCTGCCACCTGCAGGATGGGAGGGGAAGTGCACACTATTAAAATGATTAAAAGATGACTTTTTTTCCCCAGACATTCCTCCTGAAGCTCGCAAACTCCAGGGGTTACCAGAGGTACTGCAGCAAGGTCCCCTAAAACTACTGCCCTGTGCAGCTGTCAACATTCACTATTTAACATGGAAACATGACTGCTCTCTGCTGTCACTATATCATGGATCTACGCAAGACTACGTAGCTATTTAATAAAACATAAATATTTCATAATTACATTCATTATTATGTTTTATTCAATTGTTATATATTTATGAATAATTACATCACAGTATTACCAGACAAAGTTCATTCAATGCAATGCTGACAGCAGTTCTGGTGAGTATAGGAATGTATTAATGAAATACTAAAAAAAAAAGAAATAAAACATTAAAAGGCGGCTGTTTTCCCATTTGACTGAGAGCTTCTCTGGGGACAGGGGACCCCAGTTTGGGAACCCCTGTCAACTTTCCCAGCATGCACTGGGGCACACAGCACATCTGACCCTGTCTGTCTATGGTCTGCAGGCCAGACGAATAGGATCATGCATTGAACAGAGAAAGCCATACTGTATTATCAGACTGAGCGCTAGGCACACTCTCCTGTGTTTGCCTAATGATGCAACCTTGAGACAGACACAGTATTCCTTCTGGTTTACTTAATGAATAACTCCAATATGGCACAGCACTGGGCATCAGCATGATGCAACTTCTGAGGCAGTGCCAAGGTGGTTGCAGGTTTGATTCCCAGCCAGCGCACTGTTGCCGTCAGCAATCATCAAACTAAATTGGCTCCGCTAACGTGCGCTACTATAAATGAATAATACGTCGATTATCTCTGTTCAGCAAGTCGGAATAGCCAAATGAACGATTGTAATAATAAACCGGTGAATCTGAGGCATTCTAAATTTTAATTCACTTACGTACGAACAATTCATTTTCCCTCCTGGACAAAAAAAGGGATTCTTCATTTTCTCCCGCAATGAACTGCTCAGGCTTTTCATCAGTGAGATCATAGCGCTTTACTGTAATTACGCACGGTATTAGAGGATGCTGGGGGGGGGGGGGGGTGGTGGAATTAATGGGCTCGGTAAGGCACGGAGCAGGGAGGAGTCTGATTGCGGCTCTGTTCCAGCTCCAGAGCCGTGCTGTGATTTAAAGGGACTGAGCCGGGGCCGGATCTCACGCCGGCTGGCGTCCGGCGTTCGTCACCTGGGAAACGAGCCCGCAGAAAAAAAAAGAGAAAAAGGCTGTGATGGAGTCCTCCTGGGGCGATGTCCCTCTTTCCGCTGGGTGCTGGACCTTTTTTTCGGTCGCTCTGGGATTTCTGATTATGACCGGCCTGTGCCTTCAATACAAATCCCTCCCTAAACTGGGCGGGGCACATGCTGGCCTTGAGGAAGACAAATCAACACCTGCTAAATATTTCCTCCGCTCTGCCTATCTTCAAAAACAATTTAATACAATTTCTCATTTCTTTATACTTTATACAGTAAATTATACTTTTTCAGACCAGTAGGTAACCTGTAGATACTCTGCAGGTCTAAATGCTCAGTACCTGGTTAAAACTATAAAACACAGCGAGCCAAGCAGTAATATTTTTCCAAACAGCCATGCCTTCTCTTGCTGCAACCAAGAGTTCATGTGTGAGAACAGAGACAACCTTGCTGAAAAGGGGATGACACAAGACCAGGGCTATATAATTACTGCAATTCCACATGAAATATAGCTGAACACTACTAGTGTGGCTATTGCATATAATTAACAGAAATAAGAGGCACCAAGTGGGGGGAACACAATCAAATCAAGAATTCACCTCAGAGACAAACTGTACTTAAAACGCTATACGTGTACTAGAAATGTGTCACTGTTCAGTGGCAATTCAATCAGTTCATTTGTTCAAGTTGAATAAAAAACACAATAAGGATGATGTTATAATTCAGGGAAAATAGATGACAGCATGATCTAGTGCTTCAATAAAAGGATATGGTTCACCATCAAACAAAAGTTGCTTCATAGACTAAAGTACACGTTGTAACCTATGCCTTGAAGTGAAGTCAGTATTGGAATAAAAAGTGAAGTGAGTGTACATTTCTGATGAAATATTTTTTAAAAAAATCAGAAACTGAAAACAGTCAGCAAATTCCTTTAAAATGTATAATGTTCTTTTATGGTTTAAATGTTTCAGAGGTAACAAAGAACACACCTACACAGGCCTGCCAGAAATGGACACCGCGCGGTTACACAGGAACTGAAATTGCTAGCAATCTTTTGCAATTATATTCCAAAGTGCCAGTCTGGCTGGTGGATAATACGTACGCATTACACTTTACTGTAGGTTAAGTTTTCAAATCACATGCAATCAACAGAGGCTATTCTCAGCAGAGGAAGGTTTTATTTTTTTTACAAAAACACAAGAGAGAGGGGAGTACTGTGCCTTTCAGGCCAACTGTAATTGCACCTAAAAATCACAGAGAATTTCAAAAAACAATTTTGAAAAATGCCCTGCTGGCTTGTCTGAACTCTGAGGAAAGATCACACATTTTGGCAGAGGGCATGAGGTCTTAGGCTAACCGTGTGTGGGGAAATGCTAAATGGGCTCACTGCCTATCCCGTGCAATGAGCTCAGCCTTTAATGGTAGACTGCATATTACTGCAGCGCATGTAATCCTGCATGTTACAGCAGCGCATGTAATCCTGCATGTTACAGCAGCGCATGTAATCCTGCATGTTACAGCAGCGCATGTAATCGTGCATGTTACAGCAGCGCATGTAATCCAGTATGCTACAGTAGCGCATGTAATCCTGCATGTTACAGCAGCGCATGTAATCCAGTATGCTACAGTAGTGCATGTAATCCTGCATGTTACAGCAGCGCATGTAATCCAGTATGCTACAGCAGCGCATGTAATCCAGTATGCTACAGTAGCGCATGTAATCCTGCATATTACAGCAGCGCATGTAGCCTAATCCTGCATGTTACAGCAGCGCATGTAATCCAGTATGTTACAGTAGCACATGTAATCCTGCATGTTACAGCAGCGCATGTAATCCAGTATGTTACAGCAGCGCATGTAATCTTGCATTGCGCCAATGACAGGCAGAATAAATCTGTGTTTGAATACAGTCTGCTGACTGGCTCCAGTAGGCAGAGTCCACACCCAGCCACTACAGTAGTACAATGAATGGGGCGTATTTTAAAATCAACTTCCAAATCGGCATTATTTAGACCAGCCCTGTACCAGTCCAACATCAGGGATTTTTGCATCAAACTCAGAGGTAATGCAGTGGTTAAAAAACAACACACAGAACCAAACCCTGAGACCAACAGAGAACTGGGAGGCGCCAGTACGATTCAGTACGATTCAGTACGATTCAGTTCAATTCAATTTGACTTGTATAGTGCTTTTTACAGAGGCTCTCTCACAAAGACGCTTTAAAGAAGAAAGAGAAAGGCTAATTAGGCAAAAACCAGTGTTAACCCCCCCCCCCAAAAAGCAAGCAACCGAGGCAGTAAATAAATAAATAAATAAATAAATAAATAAATAAATAAATAAAAGGGAGGAAAAATATGAACAATGGGGGCGAAAACAATACCCACATGCAACCTGACGGAGACTTATGCGATGGAACCCGTCTGTGTGCTGCGCGGCTGCTGAATTATTAAACGGCGTGCTGTATTATTTTCCCCCCCTGCGAGTCCCGAGCCCCGCGGACCGCCTCCTCCGCGTCACACGGGCGGTACGCTACAGCGCAGGACCGCCGTACCGATACAGAGCAGAGGAGAGGAGAGAGAGAGAGAGAGCTGCAGCGACCGCCACACGAGGGCAGAAGACTCCCGCGGCGCTCTGCGCCATAGCCACAGTGATGTCACGGCAACGGCAGGAGAATGCGGGAGAACGTGGGGGGGGGGGGGGGGGGGGGGGGTGTCAGATTCCCGCCATCTCCGTGCGAACAATCGCTCCCGCCAGCGCTAATGGGTGGGAACACTGGGGGTGGTGGGGGGGGGGGGGGCTTGGTGTCTGGGGGGAATCGGAAAGTTGTGAATGTTTCTGTCACAGACACAGGATTTCTGGGGGGCACCGGGACATACAGGATGTAAAATAGCTCTCTCTATTATACTACTGTGTGTCCTATAGAGTGTAACAGAATTCTCTCCCATAATACTGTGTGGCCTACAGGGTGTAAAACAGCTCTCTCCTATAGTACTGTGTGGTGTTCAGGATGTAAAATAGCTCCCTCTTATAGAGAGAGCTGTTTTATACAAACGTCTATGGTTAATAATATACATCATAATTATAAATAGAGCGCACGGCTCTAACGCTTGTCCAACAGCATCCTTGCATGTAAACTGTGCATGTGACAGCTGTAATCTGCGCGCAAACAGATGCATCCTCCCGAAACAAATTGTTTGCAGGTGCTTTTCTGACAGCCGACAAATCGGTAATTATGACATACTGCCGTCAGGTGATGAATCGCAGGCGGACGCCAGCCCGCGTTATCGGGTCCTGGGCCGCACCCCCATGTTTCACGGCACTCATCGGCGGGGCCTCCCTGTGTCCCGAGCGTGGTCATGTGACCGTGACGACCACCTGCTACCCCCGCCCCCACCAGGAGGAGCGGCCGCGTGTTCCGAGCAAGAGCTCACTTACACTGCGCCTCACTGCCAGACTCCGCCCTCCTGGTACGAGGCATCCAAAAGCCAATTAAAGAGAGACACACAAACACACACACACAACCACACACACCCACACATAACCACACACACACACAGTGGCATTCTGTGTGGATGTTGTTTGCCGGTGTGTTTGCAATTAAAAATACTTCTAAAATAATGAGCAAGTGCCGAATGAACGATCAGTAATAAAGAAAGTCAATTATCTTCAGCTAATCTACAGTATAATGAGTTCAAACCAATCACAGATGCATTGTACCTTTTTGTTAAACTTTTAATTAGACCCTAATGTTCCTTTTAGTAACCACTGATGTCTGAAATATTATTTTTCTTCAAGTTATTGAAAGATCCAGATAAACCATCTGACTTCACAAAACTCAAGTAAAAACCACAACATACAGAGTGCATGTTGAAATCTTACAACATAGGCTATATCTTTCCAAAAAACAGGCTTTCTATATATTTTGTGTTGTGTTGCCAGTCTCTTGACTTTGAGACCTTATCCCCATAACACTAGGGTAATGAAGCTGAAATGACTGAATAAACAATTAGTTCAATAAAGTTCTAAGTTTTGGGAACCACTGATTAACCAGCGATGCTTGATTTATCCCAGTGTAAAACTGTTGCCTTAAGTTGGCCCAGAAATGCTGCATTCATAATAAACTACAATGGCTGGGGATGGTAAAGGGTAAAAGCTTTGTGCAGAAGTCACATATTACATATTCAGGTGCCACAGGACTCGAGGGAATGAAACCTATGAGCGGTAATGTTCTGCTGCTAATGTTCATCTCCTCTAAGGCGCAGTAACTACCATTTTATTTATCCTTTGTTTTACCAGGAGAGTTCCACTGAGATTAATATCTCTTTCACCAGGGTTTCTTGGCCAAGCAGTAGCAGGCAGTGTTGCAAGTAAAAATACTTTGGTGTCTTCTGTTGCAGACAGACACATAGGATCTAGCCGTTTAGCTCGTTTTGGTTTCTGTGCACAGTGTAAATTCAAAAGTAAAATTTACCTCCGTTATGGTGCTGTTTGCAAAGCTCACACCGTCCCTCATAAGCGAGAGAAATAGTGCTGAAGTCCGTTATAAGGCAGTTCGTAGGCCAGTAAATTTGTTTAGAACAGTTTAGATTGCGTTAGAAATGTCTTTGAAAAGCACTGCTGCTGTGTCCTTCCGTTCCGTGGCCTTGCTGAGCCGCTGGCCTTGACGCCTGCCTGCCCCCCCCATCCCCTCCCGTCTTTCCCCATTCCTCTCTGCGGAGTATGCAGAGCCGACCGGATGCTTAATAGCTTCAGAGCACCTGCTTTACAGCTTCCTCGTTCTTTATTATCTTTCTAGGCTACACACGGATGGAATTGGAAGAACTCACATAGATTTGCTGTCCCATATTTTTTAACCCCCCCCAATTCCCGTTCAGTTTTTATTGTGGGTTACAATGCAGCGTGTGGTTGAAAAGCTCATTGAAGTCTTGCTAGCTTTTGTTCACTTATTTACGTTTGGGTTTATCTATGTTGCTAATTAACGTTAGCAACCTGGCTACTGTTTACCAAGGTAGTTAGCCAACAGGAGCTAGTTAAATTTAGCATCTGTCCAAACATCAATTTTACTCATGGGCAGGATAATTGGTGTGAATGGGACTTTGCCTCTTTTTTGTAGCCTGACAGAGCAAAACCAAGGCCGCTTTAGTCCAGAAACTAAAGATTACACACTGGGCCTTGGCATACTCTAGCATTAGCGCACACTGACCTTCCTCAGTAGTGTAAAATGTTAGTTCTTTTTGTCCCTCTGAGGCCACTGTGACAAACGGCAACAGAAGGACCTGCACTCAGTACCAGGGCAGGCAAGCGCAGTGTGCTTTAGCTCAGTGCTGTCTGAATGTGTTCCTCCTTTTAAACAGTCTGCAGGGAGATAACCCTGTGAGATCTCTATTGCATTCCACAGTCGCCAAGGCATAGCTGGGACTCTCCTGCCACATCCAGGGAGAAACAAAGTGCCCCATGGGAAAAAATGGCTCCTCTCTCACCCATTTCCTCTGTGGAATGAATAGGAATCTTATATTACCTCCCTGCGTTTTTTTTGTGTGTGCTTTGTGTGTGTGTGTGTGTGTGTGTGTGTGTGCGTACATGTGTGTGCGTGCTCCTCTGTGTGTATACGTGTGTGTTTGTGTGAGTCTGCGTGTGCCTGTCAGACACACAGTACACTGTAGTGTTGACCCAGGATGATGGACACTGTAAGCATGTGTAAGTAGTCGGACTGTAAGAGGACGGATATGATAATAACTGGAGAGACTCTGAGATCCCGCAGCACTTCCCAGCTGGCAGCCTCTCCTCTCCCCTCCTGTCCACACCTCTCCTCTCCTCTCCCCTCCTGTCCTCTCCCCTCCTGTCCACACCTCTCCTCTCCCCTCCCCTCCTGTCCTTTCCTTTGCCCTCCTGTCCACACCTCCCTTCTCCTCTCCTCACTTCTTCTCTCCTCTTCTCTCCTCTCTCCTGCTTGTGAATCATCGCCCCCGGCAACAGAGGGGAGCCTTGTAACCTGGCAACCTTGACAGAGCCTCGCCAAACCTCTCCAGGCCCCCTTTGCTCCGCTCTCGTCCAGACTCCTGCGTGCCGACACGAAATCCCCCCCCCACTGAGTGCCCTTAAGACCAGGTTAGCTCAAAAGAACACCCCAGGAACACAGGCTTCATCTCCACAGCAGAGCACATTTAGGCTGTACTGTACAGTGCCACAGGCTGCCAATCACACCCCCTCCTCCTGGTTTCTATTGGCAGTTATAAATAAAGTACTGCAGCACAAGGCTGTCAAAATAAAGGGAACCATTAACAATATAATTTCACTCTTTCCCAGGCGGTCCTGTGAGGCTCTATATTTAGGCTCGCATGGCTTCAGAATGCTAATATTTTTCTTCACTTGTTCGCACAATTATCAGGTTCATACCAGTTTAGGCCCTAGGGGAGGGCTTGTTTATTTTTAACTGTTTATACCCGCTAGTCGTCGCATTTCACTAAATTGCCATTAAATGTTAAATAAATGGCATGAAAATAACTTAGTCAAACTCAAATTTTGTATTTCAGAATGAAAACAGAGGTTAATGAGATTTTTTAGAGCCTTCTCTGAAAAAAATTTAAGAAAACAGAAATGGAATCCTGGCAAAACTACAAATACAGAAATGGAGAAAACATGGCTAATCTCCCCCGTAAAACGCCCACTGACTCCACATACACTCTGAAGCTGTGAAAATCGCATACACCCCAATGTTGAGCAAACAATCGCCCACAGACATATGATCACACACAGAAGCATGACAGATAAGGACACGTATGTCACACACACACACGTGCATGTGCAAACACATGCATGCACACACACACACACACACACACGCACACACACACACACACACACACACACACATGTGCATGCACATACAATATTTCTTAATCTGGGCTGTAAATCTCATGCCAAGCACGTGATCCCACACCCTAATGCGCATTAAGCTGTTCTTCCGTGATACATGAACGTATGTAGCTTTCTCCAGAACAGGAGATGGGCACTGCAATTCCCCAGCGTGAAAGCAAACAAACATGTGTTTCCATAAGTGCCGTTGCTGAAACCTTTAATTCAGTCGCATATCGGAAAGGGGGGGAAAAAATCATACGGGAGCCTGAGGAATCCACAGCCCATCAAACCCAGTCAGTCATTCACCCAAACAGAAACACATACAGTACAAACACAAGCACAGCAGGACGTCCGCTGAACAAAGACAAGCAAAAAAAAAAAATTTGGGAATGCACACTGGTCTACTGAACGCTAAAAGCCTAAAAATATGAAAAGTAATGTAATGTAGCCCCGAAATGATCACAAGCACATAAAACCAATGGCACTGCAAATTGCATCGAGAAAAATGAACCCGTCCTCAACCTCCACCGTCTGTTTTCTTGAGGCTTTCACAGATTACAGCTGCGAGGTCCCGTCTGCAGCACCCACAGAACGGACTGCTGTCCTAAGCAACTGCAGGACCAGCTTTGTAGACGTTACCTTCAAATGATGCTTCGACACACACACACACACATGCATGCACACACACACACACACATACACATGCACGTGTATGAAGAGGGTGAACATTCCCATGTATGTACACTATACCCGCTCACAGAAACACACATGCACACATGCACGCACACACGAAAGGAGACATGTGAAAAGCAAATAGCAAATAGTCCCACATATGCACATTATACCCACTCACAGAATACACACACACGCACAAAGACGTACACATACACACGACACACACACACAGATAATTCTGCAAGTTAATTGTGGTAAAGAACCCCCCACAGTAGCATTTGGTCCATAGTCAGAGATCCCTGCTAATGTTCCATGAAGTCAGAAGTCAAGGACATTTAAACTTCCGTCTCCTGATTTGCCATTTACACCTTTACACGGTTTCTATAAGGCGTTATACAACCACTTCTACTGGATTGTAATAAGACTAAAAACTAGGCCATCTTTCTCATCTTGCAGTTTTTTTTTGCCAAGTGCTTCCCTACCTTTTCCTTCTCAAAGAAAAAAACGAGATGGATTTTATTTATTTAGCATGATCTCAGGAAAAAAAAAGGCTGAACTTCAATTTTGACTTCCACTTTCATTCTCTCATATCCTGTTTTGTGGAGCTTCTGGCAGAAACTACTGAGGCACTTATGAATGTTGGAAATGCTCCAGTTAATTTTAGGCTGAAATACAAGTCAGCAGCCCATTCCTGAGCACCAAACAGTCGCAGGAAACTGCTCATGTTTTCAGTTGTCACGGGTGGAGTTGAATTGACACAAAGGCCCAGATTCTCCATCAATGCCAGTTAGGCCTCTGTAAGTGAAAACTATATGTAATGTGACAGAGTGATACTCCATCGTCAGTACAAAACACAGCATCTTGCCGCATTGTGTACCTGTACTGGACTACAGTTCAGGAGAGACGTCCAGATATTTTTACAGAGATTTTTCCTCTGAACTGGGTCCAAGAAAACCATTTTGTACAGTTCAGGAGGAAGTGCATCTCTGTCTCTCTCTCTGTTGCTCTCTTTGTCTCTGTTATCGTCTCCGCCTGTCTCTCTCTTGCTGTCACTGCCTCTCTCTCTCCATCTCTCTCTCGCTGTCTGTCTCTGTCTCTGTCTCTGTCTTTCTCTCTCTCTCTCTCTCTCTTGCTCTCTGTCTCAACCTTTGCCCTCTCTCAAGTGCAGCTTTACTGACATGGCAACAAAGCACACAGGCGACCGGTGCACTTTGTTGCCAAAGCGCACCGGTCGCCTGTTTCACTGGGGAAAATGCTGCAATAAGCCCGCTTTGCTGATGTCTGCTTTCTCCATTCTGGCTCAAATTGGGGCAGGCTTTTTTCCCCGGAAAGCATGGAGCAGGAGGATCAGCGTTTTTCCCAGGGAGCTCGGGTGCAACTTCCCGCAGTCGTGCCATTCTCCGTATCTACCTGGGCTCTGTGATGCGCGTGAGACCCCGCTGCACACGGTAAGGGCCTAAGAGCGAAAGGGAAGGGGATGCCCACATTAGAACGCAGAGCGGCGGAAAAAACTAATTCCATCTGGGCTTTGTGTCATGATGGAAACTGACGAGGACAGGAGCGTGCGGTGTGATCTGGCCCCAAACCCCTCCACACGAAGGGCTAACGCGAGAGGCTAACATGAAAGGCTAACACGAGGAGCTAACACGACAGGCTAACACAAAAGGCTAACATCATAAGCTAACACAGGGGCTAAAGCAAGAGGCCAACATGACAGGCTAACACAACAAACAAACATGAGGGGCTAACACAACAAACTAACACAAGGGGCTAACACAACAAGCTAACATGAGGGGCTAACATAACAAACTAACACAAAGGGCTAACACAACTAGCTAACATGCCGGGCTAACGCGAGATGCTAACACGACAAGCAAACGCGTTGAGCTAACGCTGCTCCACAGCGCATTCAGCCTGGTTCGTCTCACCACTCGAAACCAACAGCAGGGACAGTCTCTGTAGGTGTTCCAGACGATGGCGCTGTTACACTGTGTTTGGGTCACTCCAAACTCCAGATCCACGCGCCCAGAAAGCAGCAGATGCTTCAGACGGGTGCCCAAACCAAGGCTCAAGACCAGGGGTGCGGTCAATTCCACCTCAATCCCGTCAAATCCGGAAACGAACCGAAATTACAGCCGAGAGGTACAACTCACTCAGAACTCAAACTGCACCGAAATAACACAGACAACATGGCGACAGGGGCGAAGGGGTGAGACCCGACTGTCTGCTCCTGTACAGCTTCACTGTACAAGAGCTGCACGGCTCCCAGTGTAAGCTGACGTAAATCACACAGCCCATATGGTGTGTAGCGGCACACTGCAGGTGAGCTTGGCCGGCTGGAGGAGGAGTCCAGGTCAGGAAGCAGTTCCCTCTGCGTTACTGACGTTCGACAAAGCACAGCACTGCCTGTTTGGCAGAGAAAGCGAATGGAAAAAAAAAAAAGAAATGAAGAAACTCTTCTAAACTGAATTTCATATAAACTTCTAAGTGTGTGCCTATTTCAATCAAAAAATACATTTGAAAAAAATAGAGATATTTTTATCCTCACATTTTCTGTATTTCTTTCTGTCAAAACATGTTTATTGCTCACGGCAGGGGATTGAGAGCAACATCACTGCAGCTGGAAAGAAGAAAGTGTGTGTGTGTGTGTGTGTGTGTGTGTGCGCGTGCGCGTGCGCGTGCCTGGGTATCTGTACGTGCAGCTGTTTCATATTTAAGCTTACATTCATATTTGATGTAATATTTATATCTGTGTGTACGTCGGAGTATATGCATGCGCATACATAAGGCTGCATGTAGGCTTGTGCCTGTGTACAAGTAAGCCTGGGTTTGCTTCATACCTCTCCGTGAGTGTAGATCTGTCCGGATGTGCGTGGGTGTGGCTGCTCTGTAAACACTACATCCTGGCATCTACCTCAGCAGAACACATATTCAGATGGCTCTCCTCTCCGCTTCCTTATTGCCTTTCTTATGCTTTCCAGTCAGCAGCTCTGAGCAACGGGTGGAGCTCTATGAAGGCCACGGCAATAATGCAGAGGTTAGACAACATCTGATTATCGGAGTATCTCTTTCCGGTTATGCGTTCCGGTGCGATTAACTGGAGTTGTCAGATACGATCGTGCCGGAGCGGGTCGTTGGTCGAGCTCGGTCCGTGGGGTGCACCGCATGCGCTGGATCTCATTCCGGCCGCGCTCTTAATTAACAACAGCTGATCTGACTCAACTGGAGACTGGAAATATCTCTTTCTGCCATCTCTACATTTAGGCAGCTGTAAATATTTGTGAAGGTAATCTGTTGTTGAGGCGTGTGTGAGTTCGGCATGTGTGTGTGGTTTATTTGTGTGTGTGTGTGTGTGTGTGTGTGTATGGTTTATTTTGTATGTGTGTGTGTGGGCATGTTTACCTATCTTTGTGAGAACCAAATGTCCCCACAAGGATAGAAAGATGAGGAAAATTATGCAAGGTGGGGACCTTTTGCTGGTCCCCACAAGTTCAAGAGGCTGTTTTAGGGTTAGGACTTAGGGTTAGGGTTAGGGTTATAATTAGGTTAAGGTTAGGGTTAAGGTTAGGCATGTAGTGGTTGGGGTTAGGGTTAGAGGTTACGGAATGAATGTAAGTCAATGGTAAGTCCTCACAAGTATAGCAATACAAATGTGTGGGTGTGTGTGGCTTACTTGTGTGTGTGTGTGTGTGTGTGTGCACGCACGTGTGTGTGTGTGTGTAATAAAATAAAACAGTATCAGCCCCAAGGAAATATTTAGCAAGCTGTCTCAGTTCAGCTTAATTCCAATTTTTAAAAGGAATGGCTTCTAAGCACTTCTGAATGAATAATTATTCTGTAACAACTGAATGAAAAGACTAATTATTCTTCATAAATAAATTTGAATGCCCATTGGAATCACTGATCTACTTAATGGGCTCAAAACAAAAGACAACAGAATTATAATGTGTACACACTGTATCCTTAAATTAAAATAACTTTCTTCCAACAACCTGCATCTGTAATGAAAGCTCACTTTACTAATGTCTGCACAGTAGATCATTTACATAGAATTCACATTCAATTATAATCCACCCATGAATGCACCAGCTCAAACACAGCAGCCAAAAGCTGAAAAAAGCTTTCCTCACAATATTCAGTGTGGCGCAAACAACTGCACCACAGATGCAACTCGCATCTCCAAAAAATAGATTCCACACACATACAAAATTTGGTACACCATGATCACAGCATTATGGTTCAGTCATATTTATTGCTTATTATTATAATCTGTGATCTGTACAGGTCTAAGCATGGGCCCAGAGGCAATGTGTTCTATAATCAAAACCATCTTATGCAAAAGGACGTAATAAATCTGAATTTCTAATATAAGCCTCCCCCCCTCCCATTCCCCTGTGAAGATCAAAGAGGACCGCTGGCGGTAAAAACAGGTCACAGCACACCGCCATCCCCCAGGGGGAAACGTGTGGGGTACAGGCCCCACAAACCCCAAAACACACGACCGCACAGATCAGCAGGCAGAGGGGATAACGCGACATGGAGCCTTTTCCTTTGCCCCGAGTAGCAGTCTTTTAATCCACTGTAGTTTTGTTTTTTTCAGATTTCTAAGTCAGAGTTCAAAAATTCCCTTGCATTCAGTTACCAGGAGTCATTGTTACATCAGCACTAGAACATTCAGTTAAAATCATTCCAACCACACATTTGTGCTCTTACACTTATAACGGGTTAAAAAGTCACATAAAGAGTTCTGGCGATACAACAATTTGGGAAAACAGCAGCTGGGAAATGACCTCCCCTCTTCAGTTTTGCCGGTTAACCTCTGAAACGCAGCTTCCATTCACGCGCCATCTGCCATAAGCCAGCGGGCTGCACACAACGGTGCGATGCGGCCATGAGCCAGCGGGCTGCACACAACGGTGCGATGCGGCCATGAGCCAGCGAGCTGCACACAACGGTGCGATGCGGCCATGAGCCAGCGGGCTGCACACAACGGTGCGATGCGGCCATGAGCCAGCGGGCTGCACACAACGGTGCGAAGCGGCTTCGTAAAACAAACGCGATAAAACCTGGAGCCGGAGCGTCTCTGAGCCGGAGCAGGAGCGTCTTTCAGACCCGAAGCCCGGGCAAGGCACCATGACTTGAAAGAGAACAGCCTCATCTGTTCCTCCGCGTCGTTTCTTTTCCTGTTCATTTGAATGCACCGCATGTTCAAACTGCGATCCACCCCCCCGCCCCCCATGCTGCACGCGCAGCCATTTTACCCGCATTAACTGCAGGCAGTGCATCTGTAAAGAGGCTCCTCAGCTCCGACCCCGTGGGGACAATCGGAGGCTTTAGGAGCTTTAGGGGCTATAGGGGCCAGCCTAAGCCAATTCACTGCACCAGATCCCAGCAATCAGACCCTCTTCAAGGCCTCTTCTCATAGGCCTACTTACTACCGCAAAGAGCCAGGAGAGCGGACCAGGAGACAAAAATTACCCAGATTGTGGGCGAGCCAAGCTACTGAGGGATAAAACAAAAGAACAGTTGGGGTTGGGGAGGTGTAATAAACCAGGCTCTTAATATATAGGGAGGTAGAACTGCACGTCTAATCAAATCCCCCCGCGGTAAATTTGAGCAGCGATTCGCGAGATGCCCTCGACTCTGTGATGAGTGGGTGGTGAAGGTCACTGGTGCGCCGTGCAGCATTCCGCCATCAGCGGAGAACGCCGTGTACCGCCAATCCGCTGAATCATCAAAAGAGGCCACGTCGAAAGCTCATAACTGCTACAGTCACTGCCCTCAAGGGCTGCGGCTGCCAGAGACCTGAGAGAGATGACACAGCAGACACTTGCTGCTTCACTCTGCACTAATCCCCCCTGCATCACCCGGGTCAGCCATCTCACTGTACACTAATCCCCCCTGCATCACCCGGGTCAGCCACCTCACTGTACACTAATCCCCCCTGCATCACCCGGGTCAGCCATCTCACTGTACACTAATCCCCCCTGCATCACCCGGGTCAGCCATCTCACTGTACACTAATCCCCTCTGCATCACCCGGGTCAGCCATCTCACTGTACACTAATCCCCCCCCTGCATCACCCGGGTCAGCCATCTCACAGTACACTAATCCCCCCTGCATCACCCGGGTCAGCCATCTCACTGTACACTAATCCCCCCTGCATCACCCGGGTCAGCCATCTCACTGTACACTAATCCCCCCTGCATCACCCGGGTCAGCCATCTCACTGTACACTAATCCCCCCTGCATCACCCGGGTCAGCCATCTCACTGTACACTAATCCCCCCTGCATCACCCGGGTCAGCCATCTCACTGTACACTAATCCCCCCTGCATCACCCGGGTCAGCCATCTCACTGTACAATAATCCCCTCTGCATCACCCGGGTCAGCCATCTCACTGTACACTAATCCCCCCTGCATCACCCGGGTCAGCCATCTCACTGTACACTAATCCCCCCTGCATCACCCGGGTCAGCCATCTCACTGTACACTAATCCCCCCTGCATCACCCGGGTCAGCCATCTCACTGTACACTAATCCCCCCTGCATCACCCGGGTCAGCCATCTCACTGTACACTAATCCCCCCTGCATCACCCGGGTCAGCCATCTCACTGTACACTAATCCCCCCTGCATCACCCGGATCAGCCATCTCACTGTACACTAATCCCCCCTGCATCACCCGGGTCAGCCATCTCACTGTACACTAATCCCCCCTGCATCACCCGGGTGAGCCACCTCACTGTACACTAATCCCCCCTGAATCACCCGGGTCAGCCATCTCACTGTACACTAATCCCCCCTGCATCACCCGGGTCAGCCATCTCACTGTACACTAATCCCCCCTGCATCACCCGGGTCAGCCATCTCACTGTACACTAATCCCCCCTGAATCACCCGGGTCAGCCATCTCACTGTACACTAATCCCCCCTGCATCACCCGGGTCAGCCATCTCACTGTACACTAATCCCCCCTGCATCACCCGGGTCAGCCATCTCACTGTACACTAATCCCCCCTGCATCACCCGGGTCAGCCATCTCACTGTACAATAATCCCCCCTGCATCACCCGGGTCAGCCATCTCACTGTACACTAATCCCCCCTGAATCACCCGAGTCAGCCATCTCACTGTACACTAATCCCCCCTGCATCACCCGGGTCAGCCATCTCACTGTACACTAATCCCCTCTGCATCACCCGGGCCAGCTATCTCACTGTACACTAATCCCCCCTGCATCACCTGGGCCAGCCAACTCACTGTACACTAATCCCCCCTGCATCACCCTCTGTACCACACACAGAACCCTCTGGTACTACAAACAGTTCCACACACAGAACCCTCTCTGTACTATAGACTTAACACACTGTTCCACACACAGAACTCTCTGTACTACACACAGAACCCTCTGTACCACACACAGAAACCTCTGTACCACACAAAGAACTCTCTGTACTACACACAGAAGACTTTCTGTACTACACACAGAACCCTCTGTTCCACACACAGAATCCTCTGTACCACACACAGAACTCTCTGTTCCACACACAGAACCCTCTCTATACTACACACATAACCCTCTGTACCACATGCAGAACTCTCTGTTCCACACAGAACCCTCTCAGAGTGGGCACAGCAGGAGCTAGACAGAGCTGCCAGGCATCCCGCGTAGGCCGCGAGGCTCTGAGGAGCTTCTGCACAGCGCTGAGTGGGTGGCACCGCCAAGCATGCTGGGATTGGCCTCCCGCCGATCGGTAGCAGGAGATTCTCCTGTGCTCCTGGGCATACACGCACGGTGGGGTGGATTAACCACCCAAAAACAAAAACCCAGAGGCGGCCATCGCTCACTGGTAATTACACCAACAAAACACGACATTGCGTACAACTATTAACACAGACGCAAGCCTGGCCTGAATTAACATTCAGCCATAACAGTTCAACAGAAGAGTTAGCCTTTCCTTTTCATGACTTCAAAAATCACCTAAATTAACTTTCCATACTGTGTTTGCAAAGAAAGAAAGCTAAAATGGTAAATGGACTGCATTTATATAGCGCTTTTATCCAAAAAAAAAACTTTACAATTGATGCCTCATTCACCAGAGCAGTTAGGGGTTAGGTGTCTTGCTCAGGGACACTTCGACATGCCCAAGGCGGGGATCGAACCAACAACCCTCCGATTGCCAGACAACCGCTCTTACCTCCTGAGCTATGTCGCCCCCACACAAAATCACATCTATTAGTAAGCCAAAGATGACAAATGCTTGCTAGGCTTCACAGCTGTTTCCAAAGCATTCATACTAAGGAACATTCATAAAACTCCAAACAGACAGAGGAGAAAGGGAAGCTACTGGCGACCGTGGACGACACTAAGCAGAAACTAAAGCAGGCTCGGAGTACTTCCTCAAGAAGCACTACCCATAAAGCCCTTCTGCGAGCGGCTCATTTAGCGCCAGACCACCGAAACACCGACAATTCATACCCTTGTCCTCCTCAATCAAATCCGCCGTCTATTATTTCAGCCTGTCCATCGCACACTCGCTGGCAGGCACAGTAAACACAGATCTACAGCAGGCAGACAGGACAATGAAGAGATGTGGTACTCTCCCTCGGACTTCTGGGACCTGTAGTTTTTTGGACAGTGATTTCAGGAGACGATTATGCTTCGCTGCAACCCATATCCGAGCCTATGTTTATGTGTCATTATGTGCCTGTTACACATTCAGACAAAGTGCAGTGTGATTAAAGTAAATGTGCTGAAATCATGGAACAATTTAGTAACACCGGAGCAGTACGTCAGCCAGTAATCTAAACGCCTACAGGGGCTCACAGAGGAGTAGAGAAAGTGCGAGAGAGCGAGAGAGAAAGAAAGAGAGAGAGAGAGAGACCACTGTACACACAGGAATGTGCACAAACACAAACTCAAACACACACACACACACACACACATACACATGTCCGTCCGCTGACCCTTGAGTGCAGCTAAATTATTCAGCACATTTACGCTGTTGACCGGAGGGGGGGCTGGAGCAGGTTAGCGGTAGAGCAGAGCGCCAGGGCCTTCCTCACAGCCGCCATGTCTTTTATCCTCTCCTGTGCTAACGTCCGTCTGCGCCTGACCACGCCTCTCACCAGGGCTCTCTATACACACAGCGAGGAGGAAACCACTCTGCTGCCCCCTCTCATACACAGTCTGACCCCTGTGTCTCTGTGTCCCTGTCTCACACACAGTCTGACCCCTGTGTCTCTGTCTCACACACAGTCTGGCCCCTGTGTCTCTGTGTCTCTGTCTCACACACAGTCTGGCCCCTGTGTCTCTGTGTCCCTCTCACACACAGTCTGACCCCTGTGTCTCTGTGTCCCTCTCACACACAGTCTGGCCCCTGTGTCTCTGTGTCCCTGTCTCACACACAGTCTGACCCCTGTGTCTCTGTGTCCCTCTCACACACAGTCTGGCCCCTGTGTCTCTGTGTCTCTCTCACACACAGTCTGACCCCTGTGTCTCTGTGTCCCTGTCTCACACGCAGTCTGGCCCCTGTGTCTCTGTGTCCCTGTCTCACACACAGTCTGGCCCCTGTGTCTCTGTGTCCCTCTCACACACAGTCTGACCCCTGTGTCTCTGTCTCACACACAGTCTGACCCCTGTGTCTCTGTGTCCCTGTCTCACACACAGTCTGACCCCTGTGTCTCTGTCTCACACACAGTCTGACCCGTGTCTCTGTGTCCCTCTCACACACAGCCTGGCCCCTGTGTCTCTGTGTCCCTCTCACACAGTCTGACCCCTGTGTCCCTGTGTCCCTCTCACACACAGTCTGGCCCCTGTGTCTCTGTGTCCCTGTCTCACACACAGTCTGACCCCTGTGTCTCTGTGTCCCTGTCTCACACACAGTCTGGCCCCTGTGTCTCTGTGTCCCTGTCTCACACACAGTCTGACCCCTGTGTCTCTGTGTCCCTGTCTCACACACAGTCTGGCCCCTGTGTCTCTGTGTCCCTGTCTCACACACAGTCTGGCCCCTGTGTCTCTGTGTCCCTCTCACACACAGTCTGACCCCTGTGTCTCTGTCTCACACACAGTCTGACCCCTGTGTCTCTGTGTCCCTGTCTCACACACAGTCTGGCCCCTGTGTCTCTGTGTCCCTCTCACACACAGTCTGGCCCCTGTGTCTCTGTGTCCCTGTCTCACACACAGTCTGACCCCTGTGTCTCTGTGTCCCTCTCACACACAGTCTGGCCCCTGTGTCTCTGTGTCTCTCTCACACACAGTCTGACCCCTGTGTCTCTGTCTCACACACAGTCTGACCCCTGAGTCTCTGTGTCCCTCTCACACACAGTCTGACCCCTGTGTCTCTGTCTCACACACAGTCTGACCCCTGAGTCTCTGTGTCCCTCTCACACACAGTCTGGCCCCTGTGTCTCTGTGTCCCTCTCACACACAGTCTGGCCCCTGTGTATCTGTGTCCCTCTCACACACAGTCTGACCCGTGTCTCTGTGTCCATCTCACACACAGTCTGACCCCTGTGTCCCTCTCACACACAGCTTGGCCCCTGTGTCTCTGTGTCCCTCTCACACACAGTCTGACCCGTGTCTCTGTGTCCATCTCACACACAGTCTGAGCCCTGTGTCTCTGTATCCATCTCACACACAGTCTGGCCCCTGTGTCTCTGTGTCCCTCTCACACACAATCTGATCCCTTTAAAGTAGGCATCCACATGTTTTTAAAACCATAACAAATATTCAATATTGAATAATTATTTGTTTAATATGGTTTTTCCACAGAAAATGCTCAATAAGCTACTGAAAATGGCATAGTAGCATCTCTAAACCTTTACTCTCATTGAGGATGCCAGAATCTATTCAACACACCAACTGTCACAACAATGTCACTAACGAGTCAGCTATCTGTGAGATAGGGTTTCAGTTTACCACATTGCCCTCCTGTAATTTGCATATATTTGCATAATGGACCATGATAGGTTCGACATATTTGTGACGTCACAAATTTTGCTCGTACATACACGATTCCAAATCAAATTTCAGGGAAGTGGAGAGAAGCTTTCCGTCTACGGTGAAAGAATGTGGAAAAAGGCACACTGGTGACAAGTTCTGCACAAAAAAATCTAGCTGCATAGTGAAAGGAGTGGAGTTAACCACAAAAAAAACACATTTTTGAATGAGGGCGGTCTTTAAGTACTTCACTCGTCTGTGCCGAAAAATTGGTAATCATCAAAAAAAAGGAAAAAACTGAAATCCCACAAGAAAGCAGCAGAGGCAGCGGCTGAAAGAGCTGATGTGGGCAGGGGCCCGGTTTTAGAAGCGAGCCAGTTTCAGTGCGACTGCGCTAAACCCGCTGAAGTAAGCAAGCAAGCAACGGCGAAACTGCACTGCTGAAGAAACACCCCAATTCACCCTTTTCACTGCTAAAAAAGTGTGGGATGACACACTGACTCACGCCTGGAGTCATCAGAAAACGCATCCTTTGAAGACAAATTGCAAGAAAGAAATCCTCACCAGCGGGCTGCTGCAGGGTCCTGTATTTTATCAGGTGTTATGTCAGACACAAAGGCAGCTCACTGCCGTCCAATCAGAACTGCCGTCCAATCAGAATCCTGTGATGTCACCAGCCATCAGTGTTCCCTGCTTTCCCTCTAACTCTATGCTTTTTTTTTTTTGCTTTCTCCTCTCTCGCTTTCTTTATTTCTCTACCTCCCACTCCCTTTCTGCTTTCTTTCTCTCTCCACAAAATGAATCACTTTGCTCAGTACAATGCAGGTAGCTCCCACACACAAACACACACACACACACACACTCCTCTCTCGCTCTCTCTCTCTCTGTCTGTCTCACACACACACACACACAACCTCTATCTCTCTCTCTCTCTCTCACTCAATCTCTCTGTTCTAAGATCAAATTTCACCAAACAATGAACCCCCCCCCCTTCCAAAAATACTCAGCAGGGGATTGCATGAAGTAGGCAATATGGCTTTTTTTTTGGGGGGGGGGGGGGGCAGCCAGTGTAAGAGGATGATAGAGCGCTGATTACAAAATACCCGGAGGGAGGAGGGGGGGCGCAGGGCGCCTCTGCACCCTGTCTGCTCTGATAAACGATGTCGCCGCGGTGATGAATCCTCCGACCCCGCCCGTGTCAGCAGGAGCAGGTGCACCTGGCACGGGGAGCCGGGGGGGGGGGGTGAGCGTGGCGGCAATCGTGCATGCAGAGGACAGAAACGGTGCCAAAACGTTGACGTTACAACGGCAAAACAGAGACAAGACAACCTGAGCCAACAGGCAGCTGTGGTAAGCGTTCCCACAGTCTATATAGAGTGCCACAGTCCGTGTGACCACAATCAGCACAATTCCTCACACAGATACAATACAATGTATCTTTAAAATGCTACTTTACAGCTGTACTATACACGCAATACTTTGTCTAGTTATTTTACTGCAACTTGAGTTCTTCCCTCTCAGTTCGTGGGAAAAAAATAACACTTTTTTTTTTACTCATTGGGGCATTTACTGAAACAGTTTCCCCGATGTGATAACGTTACCTCAGTGCCCCCAGCAAAGCAACAACATGGCCAGGGGGTTTTGGCTGAAAATATCTGATGACTTAAATTCGTCAACAAAGTTCAAAGATATTTTACCATTTGACCACAAACATTTGCTTTCATTTGTACTTTTGTTTTAATGATGAAACATTCAGAGATTTGTTCTTTCTTATCATCATCATCATCAAGTGTGAGTGAATGAAAAACCTCTTTGCAGTAAGCCATTATTTACACAGGTAGATCTGGAGTTTGATATGTTGCTTAAAAAACAAAGCAGGCTTTGATTACTCAAATTCCTTTTAACTTGAGCACTGTAAAAAATTCTAACTGAAATGGAAAAGCCGATATCAAACACACACGCACACACACAGACACACAGACACACAAACACACACGCACACACACAAACACACAAACACACACACACACACACACAGACACACACAGACACACACACAGAACAGGGAACGGTACCAAACTCCTCACTTCAAGCTGAAGTGCACTGCACAGCTAATGTGACCCTCGTGCAGAAAGCTACGCTCCAGCGAGGAAGAGCGCGGCTGCGGACCTGAAACTGTCCGCCAAACAGAGAGGGTCCAGACTGAACAGCGTTACGCTCCGGCGCTGAAACCCTTCACAGACCCGCCAAGCGTGCGCCGGCAAACTAGCGGAAAGTCCTGCTGACCGCGCCACACCAAGTGGGCGGCTGGCAGGAGCTGAAATTAGCCGGGGATGAGGAGGGGGGGGAGGTATGAGGCATGGACACACAGTGGACAATGAAAACCAAAAACTTCAGCACCTTGGTGTCTCTCTCTCTACCACTGTCTCTCGCTCTCTCTCTCTCTCAATATCCCTCTTGCTGTTTGTCTCTCTTTCTCTCAAATTTAAAACACAAATTAAAATGTGCTTCATTGGCAATACTGCACTTATGTGTGACAACGCCGATAAAGCACATTACAAATGTAATTTAAAATCTGAGGAAGGGGGAGAGAGAGAGTGAGAGAGCTGATGCTGCTGCTGCTGCTGCTGCTGATGATGATGATGATGATGATGATGAAGTTGCAGAGGGGGTCCATGCAGGGCAGAGCGCAGGACGGAGAGTGGAGGAGAGTTAACGGCGGTAAAACCAGCGCGCAGCAGAGCCGTCAGACCGCCTGCCGCTAAGCACAGCAGGCAACGCGAGAAACACTAACCGGGTAAGAACAGCAGGAGCGGGCAGCAGTTAGCGCTCAGGGTTCAGTGCTAATGCTCTCAGTCTCTCCTCTATTTCATACCCACTTACTGTCTGCTCTCACTTCGGCTGCCAAAAAACAAGTGCATCCTCCCTAACCCCCCCCAGCCCGTGCCCCCCCCCCCCCCCCCCCCCCCCCCCCAAGCCTCATTCTAGTCACTCTGCCCCAAACCATCACCGGTCCGCACTACACCACTGCCACACCGCGATCCCACTAATCACGCAGACAGACATCCCCCACACCGACCCCCACCCCCCGGAGCTCCGATAGAGGGTCCGCCCCCCCCCCCCCAGCCCAGCCCAGCCCAGCCCAGCCCGGCCCTGCTCACCTCTGCCTGCTGAGCGCGCTCAATGTGTCCGCTGTCCCAGCAGCGATAGTCCTGCACCATGGTAAGAGAACGAAGCGAAGGAGGAAAGTAAACGAGTGCGGGCGGAACGCAGGAGAGAGGGATGGAGAGGAGGAAGAAGGGAACAGAGGGGGGAAAGGAGCGACTGAGAAAAAAAGAGCGGTAAGGAAAGAGAAAGAGAGGGAGCAGAGAGAGAGAGAGAGAGAGAGAGAGGAGTCCGCAGTGTGAGGAGTGTGGAACTCGAGTGCCAGGTGCCAGTGCGCACGCACACACAAAGACACAGGCAGGCGAGGCAGACGCACCCCTGCTCCTCCTCCTCCTCCCCCCTCTCTCTCCCCATCTCTCTCTGTCTCTTTCTCCCTCTCCCCTCACACACTCTCGCTCACTATCCCCCCTCTCTCGCTGTCTTACTCTGTCTCTTTTTCTTTCTCTCCCCCTAGTTCTCTCTGTCTCTATCTGTCTCTCACTCTCTCTCCATCTTTCTGTCTCTCTCCTCCCCTCTCTCTCTCCCTCTTGCCGCTCCTCTCTCTCTCTCAACAATGCAAACCCCTCTTCTTATCATTCAGGGCGTATTTGGGTGGAAACCACTTATTGACCAAAGTGCCCCAAACATGTCTCAGCTGGACTGCTAACCATGGCTCAGAGTGTTCATTACCACCAGCGCACACAGTCCCTTTACACACACACACACACACACACACATCATACACATTACACAAGCGCACGCACACACACACAAACCCACCCACTCACACACACACACACGTACACATTACACAAGCGCACGCACACACACACACACAAACCCACCCACTCACACACACACACATACACACAACATACACATTACACAAGCACACACACACACACACAAACCCACTCACACACACACACACACGTACACATACACCAACCCACTCATCCACCCACAAACACACACATAAACACACACACACACAAAACTACAAAGCTCCATGTGGACACACAACAGTACTACACAGCTGTGTAAACGTGTTCTCTTACCTGCTCCCCATATCCATTTAATAGAGAAATGCAGGCGATCACTTGCTGTACAGTCATACTGACTCAGCCAGGGGCGGAGATACTAAAACATCATCTTTCCTGCTATTCAGAGGTGTTGAAACTGAATCTATTTCAGACATACAGCTCTCCGCCACTTCTAACTGCTTCCTCTCTGCGGGTCATCATCTTCATTAAAGGGGCTGGCCAGTGATGTCACTCACTGACCTTTCAGTTCATTTAGTTTTTTTAAAAAGGGCAATAAGGAAAGAATAAGATTTTAAGTGTTGTGACGTGCTGTAACTGCGCTGGAATGGGCGTCCAAAGAGACCTCACCTACTCCAGTATGCAGGCCAACCCCCCTTTCACACACACAGAGGAGCAGCATGAAATCAGCATTCTGAAAACACACCGCTGACACGCTGAGGAGGCAGGAGGAGATGTCTGTGTGCGCGTGTGTGAGCGGTGTGTGTTCATCCCAGAGAGATCTGTAGTACACACTGCCACGCGCCGATACTGAGAGAGCCACGCCCAGCAGAAGAACCGGTGACACTGTGATACGTCAGCCGCGGCTGGCTGTAACGATCGCTCGCTGACGCAGCGAAGCTCTGACGCTCTGCAGCACCAGTACACGCTGTACTGTTTACCACTAACACCCTGCAGAGTTTATAATGCCACTGGGCCAGGAAAACGTGCAGCAAGACCGTGCTCCTGTTCTGAGTGCACCAGCGTCCGTCTGCTCGGATGGGGTCGGACGCAGGGAATGGGCGGGAAGGGCGCTACAGGAATTCGCAGGAAGCAATCCCACCCCCCCCTCCCCCCCCTTGGAGAGATGGAGGGAAGGATGAGAAGGAGTGAAAACAGAAGAAGGCAGAGAGCAGCAGCATGTGAAGCAGGAGGGGGGATTAAGGTTGTTACAGATGTTAGAGGAAGGTGATGGGCTTCTCAAAATTAGCAAGCTTAAAGCTCCCCAGCACCAAGACAAGAACGAAATCCCAGCCAACTGCTCACAAGCCTCTTGTCCCCACTTGTCCTGCTGAACAGACCAGGGATGATCACCTGCTGCGGGTCATGTAAATGGAGGCAGTTTGTTCTACAACAGATGCCACCATAGTGTCAACTTCCTATATGGCAGCGAGGGACTTCCTGTCTGGCAGTGCAGGACTTCCCTTTAGCATTCGTGTGCTGTCTGTCTTACTTTGTGTCCTGGGGGCTGAATTATTCACACTCACTCAGATCAGCTGCTGATTGGTGGCTGCTGCAGCCAGTGCAGAGTCAGTACGTCTCATTTAATTAACGGCAAGCAGGGTGGTCAGTGACATCATCAATCACAGGAACCGATGACAAGGGAGAAGTGAGTTCCACTGGGCAGTGAAGACTCAACTACAGCTATTTTTTGTGCCCTCCCCCTAATGCCAGGTCGATACCCCACATCACCAACGACAGCCAATGGATCACACTACCTCTCCCGTCACCAGAGGGTAATAAACACCCTTAATCTTCACAACAGCAGCACTTTAAAAATGAGGACAGAGGGAACTTTACCAAACAGAACACTTTCACCTCTAATCCTCCACTCATTATGGTGGGCACTGACTGTACACAGCAAGCTCGTGGTTCTTCTGCATCAGGCCACATATTAGACAGTGTGCAGGTTCCGGTCTGCACTGTTCCAAGTAAAAAAAGAGTTTAGGAAGTACATTCAGAGAACGACCGCTTTCTCTTCAGCACATTCAGTGCTAGCACTTTATATGACTTTCACCAGTCGTGTTAATATTTTAGCAGTTGAGCGAACATTTTAGCAGTCATACTAACGTTTTAGTAGTTGTGCTGACATTTTAGCAGTTAACAAGAATACCACATTGGAAGAAGTGGAGATGGGTCTGCATAATGGGAACATTCAGCAAATTGTTATCGGAATGACAGAGATCACCATGGCCACGGTGCTCATTTCACACCCTCTAAATTCACAGGGACAGGATTTGCGCCCGTTTCCCGAAATTATTTGTGGTTTTGGGTACACCACGTCCCTCCCCCTTCGTCCAGCCGTGGGTTTGAATGAAAGGGGTGAAAGGAGGTTCCCGGACCGGGGCGCGTTGACTTCCCCCCACCCCTGCCCCAGCACCTTGGTCCTGCTCCAGGAACACTGGCTGAAACCAGCCCAGCAGAGCCTGGGTCCGGTCTGGAAAGGGGTGTGCGAGCCAGCCACCGTTAACCCAGATTAATGGGCCCTGCCTGGCTTGGATCTCCGTCCTCCCATTCATCCAACCCCACCCCCCCACCCCCGCCCCTCCCCACTCCAAACGCCATCCGGGCCCATGGGCACGGCGCCAGAGCCATCAACTGCAAGGGCAGGGAGAGAGCGATGGAGAGATGGAGGAAGAGAAATAGCGAAGGACGAAAAGAGAGGGACGGGTCAATCACAGATGTGAGACGTGGACAGGTGGGAAGGGAAACGGCTATCGCTTGGCCGGAGGCTTTCAGACTCCGTAACCAGGTTTACGCTCCTTCAGAAAAGCACACGCGCACATCTCTCTGCAGAGCCACAGGGTCTGCGGGCTTCTTGCCGCTGCTCAGCCCCTCACTGATCGATGAGAGCAGATTCACTGCACAGGTAACTCGACCCACGCGGCTCCTCGACTGAAACGGCTGCGGATTTTTAAGGTGAAATCGAAACCCACCAGACTCCACGGTGCACCACGACCAGCGGGGTGGAGGGAATGGGGTGGAGGGATCTTTTAGAAAATACCCTCACGAGACGCCCGTCAACAGCAGAGCAGAACCCCAGAAAAGCACCAAAATGGCCGCCTTACTCGGCACCAAGCTAGCTTTATGTTGTAATCCCATTTAAGTGCCCGGATATTCACTTACGCTCGATGCCATTCAGCCACGTAAGCGCCAAACTTTCACAGCATGCCAGCTGGAGCTTCTTAGCCAGTGATGGAGCATAAGAGTTATGCAATGAGAAGTGAAATAAGAGCATTTGTACCCTGCAGTCCCTCCCACTCCTGACGACTAACTTTCCACAACAATCATCACACCAAAAAAATCAGCTGCTAATTATTCAATTTCCTTTCATTTTTCTGCCAGTGTAACAGGAACATTAAAAGGCTTAATGATCTCGTCCGTACGAGCGTGGAGTGAAATGAGCGTGATGCGCGTATAAGGTTACATACGGCATTTTGAAAACTATTCCGTCACGGACTATTACAGGCAGTTAAACAGCACAGCTTTCAGCTAACATTCGGAGGAATAAACGGTTGTTGTTTATTGGCTGTTAAACAGTTATTGGTCCTGAAATGCAACGCGGGTACTTGTTGTTGGAATTGAAAAGAATAATACACACTGAATACGCTCTGATTGGCTGGTTTATATGAAAACCTAAACTGCTGAGGTCACCTGAGCTACCATTTCAGGGGCTGTGCTTTATCAAATGTCCTTGGGGACCCTTGGAGCCTTCCAGTGCTGTGCTGGACACTCTCTAGACCAGGGGTGGCCAACCCTGGTCCTGGAGAGCCGCAGGGTCTGCTGGCTTTTGTTTTTACTCGGCACTTAATTGATCAATTAAAGCAGTTGATTACACAGTTAACTCACCTCACCTGGTTTCCTTTGTCTAAGTGGTTGTTGTATTTAAGGTGAAAAGAAAAACCAGCAGACCCTGCGGCTCCCCAGGACCAGGGTTGGCCACCCCTGCTCTAGACGCTCTCTAGGGCGTGACTGCACTCTCAGCCCCCTCACTCGAGAGAGACAGCGAAAGAGATAGAAATTTGATTTTCATATCCCTTTTATTTGAACATTGCAAAAAATATATACACATGACACACACGAGCAGGGCCCTTCTATGAGAGATCACCGACTCGCAGACAGCGGACCGTAGCGAGGAGCTCGGACCGTAACGAGGAGCTCGGACCGTACGCACGCAGACGAGACGGCGGTGGAGGGCACGAGAAGCGGGCGTGGGAACGATTCGCGAACCCAGGAGAACGTCGGCGGTTCCCCTTCATTCAGACGACACAGCGGCAGAGCCTAGCGGCGGGCCCGCTAAAGGAGCTCAGACGAGTTCGGCGTTAGGGAGCGCCGCCCTCTGGCTCCCCCCTGTAAGGACTGCACAACTGGAGCCCGTTTCCCGCACGTTCAGACTGATCCCTAGCGCCGCGCGGCATCGCCGGCGGCGAGGACTGAGGTCAGGGGCGACGCTGAAGAAAATACACTCGTTCCTTATCGCCGGGGACATCTTGAGGAAAGCGCACCGGCTCCCACGATGCATCGCGGTTTCCTATAATCGCACACAGAGGAGAAAGGGGCCCGGTTCCACATTCCGCACCTGCAGTGACAACCTTGCGTTTATCCCACGATTGCTTTTCCTTACCAAGCGGCAGAACAATTCAACACAAAAGCTAGTTTGCAAAGTAATAGTCAACCGCATCAGTTCTAAACACGTGGCACAATTAGCATAATCACGCAGCTTTATTTATAGACAAATAAATCCCCATTATAGTGAATGAAAGAAATATACAAAATGTAACACACATCACACTGCGCCAAGCACCACAAGGAATATCGTTTTCTGTTTTTCTGATTATATTGCTTTCTTCCACTTTTGTTTGCAGTAACATGAAAATAAATGGGATCCACGAGGCTGCAAACCAGCTGCCCACTTATGCAAATTTGTGAGTTGAGAAGTTGGAAGGATGTTGACTTCAGAGGGTTTATGTCTATCCATCCAAGCAAGCCCATAAACGAGCCAGAACTGTACTCACCAAATCTCCAGTGAGCTTTTTTTTTCCTATTTAAACCTATTTCTCTAGCTAGAGAGCACTGGAGCAGTGTAAGGGAGGAGGTCCTGTTTCACACTGTCTCACTGTACAGTGGCACACCAAGGTCTTTAGTCATCTACATTTCACCTACAATACAATAAATTCAGAATTAAATTTAACATCTTTCAAAAACCAACAACGCGTAATGTAGGCTACTTTGAACAGGAGGACAGAAAAACATTGAAAGCAAAGGACCCAATCTGTTTCGGTCTTTTGGGGGTTTTTTTTTTACACAGATGTAATTGGAGCCTTTCCCCCTGAAGCTTCCTGCCACCTAATGCTTCCTAATGGGAGCGGTCCCTACGCCACTGGTGTGGCCGACAGACAGGAAACAATGTGTACAGAAATAAATTCAGCAGGAACTCATTAGCAACAGAAAACCCACGGAGGACCCAGCAACAACTGCCATGAGCTTCCCAAAATCACTGCATGAAATATTCTCACATAATCTGCAACATCACTGCATGTGTTACTCTCACATAGTCCGCTGTCTCTGCTCAATGCATCTGCTAACAGACTAAATTGTAGATGAGTAAATTGGAGATACAGAACTTTGTGTGTGTGCATGCGTGTAAGTGCATGTGTGTGTATGTGCTCATCTACAATTTAGTCTTTTAGCAGATGCTTTCAGCCAAAGTGAATTTGCTTTCAGTGTTTCAAATGGTGAGTCATCACCACACATGTACACACACGCACGCGCACACAAACTAAAGCTGATCGTCTCCATATTGGCCCTCACTCAACGGCAATTCTTCACAAACCAATCAGCAGCTGAGGAGGGGGAGGAAGAGGAGCAGCTGACATATCAGGACAAACTGAGCCATTCTACATCTCTCTAGAAGCACATACTGATTGGAAGCCATCCATATGCGGTGCTTCCTGCAGAACCCTGAATGGCTCACGCGGCTGCAGACTGGGAGTGCCGTTCACTTCCTGGCAGAACGCTACGGAAACGAGCAGCACTGAACGGCGTCCGATATTGGGCTGGCGACGCACGTGCGGTAATGATCGCTCGCGTTTGCCGCCGCCGTCTTCTCAGAAGGTGCGGAGAAACGCCGCTCCCCTGGCACTGCGTTAAGGCCCAACTGACCGGCTCGGGGGCGAGTCTGAGTTCGCGGTTCTTCTCACCAAGGCAAGAAAGCCCGGAGGCGAGCAAGTCTATCGCGACGCACCACACTATAACCGCCTCTTCTTGGCAGCGCGCGCTTCTTCTTGTCGGCTCAGCAAGACGTCAACCGCTCTGATTTAACTTATACCAAACGTGTCGGGGGGCTCGGATTTCACACGGAAGGGGAACTAATAAACCAATGACTCTGATAAGCCACGTTCACCAATGCCCGCGGAGCTGCTCGCAAACAGTGAGACACCGGCCGCAACAGCCGAGCTCGCGCTGGGATTCCACCGTCTCCACTCTCACGAGATCCAAGCCAAAAAACGTCTCCACAAAAAACTGAAGCAGGTGAAAAAGCGACTAAAACCAACTGAAAACAGAGCCGCTTCGCTCGGCAGACCGTCGAGGGTTCCTATCGTAAGCTGCCCTTAAGCCCGCGGGCTAGCCTGTGCCTGTGCTCACTTTCGTCCCCAAGCGCTCCTGAGCACCGTGAGACGCTGTGATGCGATATTATGCGATATGATGCTTTTATTTGCCCATCTCAGTGGAAATTAATTTCGCTCGGTCAGCAGAAGCACAGGAGAACGCGCTCAATATTCGCCCAAGAGCAGGCGGGGAGACGGGCACATAAATAAGCGGGCGCATAAATGGGCACGGCGTACATTGCGCATTCACCTGGCGTCGCGCTAGGCAGTCGGCGACCCGCTGTGCAAAGGCCGGGTCCGGGAGGCAGATTCCAGGGGTCCCCCCGCCCCCCCAAAATCCCAATTTCAGCACAGCTGCAAAGATTACAGCCCTTTCACACACTGCTCCCTTCGAGGCTCCCCCCCCGTTTGACTGGCAGCACTAAGCGCTGGCTGATAGACCACTCACTTCATCATATAGGCCTATTTGTACGCTGTGAAGTTTTTACAATGTGAAATAACACCAGCTGAAGCTGAACAGGAAAAAGAGGGCAAAGAGGGCCGTGGGCGACTTGCGCCACTGCGGTGCCGACGTAAGGAGAGAGGGGCCGGATCCGCTGGCCCGGGCCAGACCGCCCCCCTCGCCTCCGGGGACCCGCAGCTACCACCACGGCGAAACGCGGGTGCGGCTCAGTTACAAAAAAGGATTCCCGTCCGGAGCCGGGCGGATTACCTGAGAAACGGAACCGGTGACTTCTGAGGAGGAGGAGTTTCGCTTTGCCGGAGTCGCACGCCGTGTGTCTGATTGAGAGGCCCATTGCATGAGGCTCGGTAATGACCTGATCTGTAACGATCTGTAATGAGCAGGGCCAGTCAGGTCATTACAGAAGGCTGCTCCGCTGACTCCTCAAGGCGTACGACTTGGGAGCTGGGCTCCCTTCTGAATGAATTACACTCAAGTGGCACCGACATAGAGAGAAATGGAAAAAATATACACAGGCCAAATGGGGCTTGCCATCCGCCTGAAATATGAACTGAAAAAAGCCAGAGCTGTATTAAACTGCAATGTCCAATCACATTGAGGGAAATGTATCCCCAGCAGTTACTGATGTGAAAGTGCAGTTCAGCACTCTGCCTCCAGGCAGCAGTGGCTGTTAAAGCAACAGGTCACAAGGCCATTCGTCAGCGACGCTGAGATCAGTGTAGATTTACATCATAACACAAACGGATCTCATCCAGGCTAATCTACAATGTCAAGACATTTAAACATGTTCACATTCTGCAACTAATTTATCGGATTTATTGGATTTACTTGATTTATCTTGTTTTCATTCATCTCCCTTTCTGGATTTTAAATGAAGGAAAAGCACATCTCCATTCAAAGATAAAACAGTAGCAGGGAGACAAAGCAGCTGTCTGAAGGTTACAAACAGCACGCAGGATTTGAACCCGTGACACCCATATCCGGTATTCTAACTGTTTCCAGGTCGTCGCATATGACCCCCCCCCCCCGAACATTACCGTTTCCCAGTGAGTCCAGTGTGGCGAAAACACCAAGAAGTAACATGAGCGGAACAGAACATCCTCCCAACAGCGAATTGCCTCATTAAATCAGTTATGGTTCTCACCCTCCAAATAAAAAAAAAATACCAAGGCAACATCATCACTGACAAGAGTGAACATTCAACTGCGGAAAGGCCACCTCATCTCATGGCTAGTGCAACGTGAAGCGTGTTACATTCTCAGAAATGACTTTACCCACGGTACTGCTCTCATTAAGGCAGCTATGTGGAAGCCCCGTTATCTCATCCGGATCTACGACACCAACGTCCGAGCGCACGGAGCTCGTTTAGCGCTACGAATGGCGGTTGGCCACGCGCGGCCGGAGAGGATACACTCCTATGGCACATTCCAACAGTGCAATTAAAACTCAGGCTTATGGGACAGCTTAGGGTTTGGGCTTCTTGCAATATTGCTCTGAATTTGGAAAGCTATTACATTCCGGTGTTATTACATTCGAGTTCGATGCCTCAGTGGAGTTATTTAAGAGTACTGCTCTTGGCTTTTACTCCAGAAACGCTGACCTGGAGGCAATCAACACTTTCCCTTAATTACTAACAAATTATGATTTTTTTTCCCTTAAAGTTTTCAAAGATACTTTTCGTAATTGATTAACTAACTGAACTATATTTGAAGGGGGGGAAAAAAATCCAAAACCTGTATCTAAGGAAGAATGTTGGTTGACTACTGGCCAGTGACAAGCCAGAATAGCATCTTCTGAGAATGCAGACTCGTGTAAGCCATTGCACTATACTGCTAGCCATTGTGCTACACTGCTAACTACTGTGGTATGCTGCAAGCCATTGCGCTATACTGCTAGCCATTGTGGTATGCTGCAAGCCATTGCGCTACACTGCTAGCCATTGTGCTACACTGCTAGCCACTGTGGTATGCTGCAAGTCATTGCGCTACACTGCTAGCCATTGTGCTATACTGCTAGCCATTGCACCCACAGGCAGTTTCTGTGAGGAGCAGCGGTGAAGATATTTTTTAAAGGGCAAACGATAACCCGGTGAATTCGCTGGCTGGTGCTGTCCAGCAACTGCCTGCCTGCCTGTCTGCCTGCGGGGGTATTTATGGACTGCGGCGAAGGCGGATTGCGCACAGTGTGTAAAAATAGCCCGGCACCGTGTGACTGGAACGCGGCGCGCCCTCTGCGCCTGCTCCCGCGCGACCGCCCGCTGCTTCCTGGCACGGTCCTCTCAAAGGAGGACGTCCGCCGCGTCATCGGTGCGGAAACGAGCCCGCGGGTGTCGCGCTCAGGCGGGCACCGCTGGGTACTAATTTTAGCCCCGTACGGCTAAAATAAATCAATGTCGATTTATACTTGTGCTACACTACTAGCCATTGTGCTGCACTGCTAGCCATTGCACTACGCTGCCTGCTACTGTGCTAAACTGCTAGCCATGGGAACTAAGTATGTTGTAAGCTGTTAGGAAGGTTCACACCCAGGAAAAGGGCTTGCTTGTGCCTGTGTCTGTGGTAAACTGATGCATCTCCCTCCCCCTCCCCCTCCCCCTCCACACCCCATTTTGCACGAGCATCTGTCTGCAACCGACAGAGGGGATGCTCAAGGTCAGTTTGACTACTACGGTTTCCTGGGTGACGGATATTCATCCTGACCGGTCACGCAGGTGAACAGCATCACCGCGGGCAATGCCGCGTCCTTTGACTGAGGCTGCGCGGCTTACCGCTGTTGCGGTTCTTGCGGTTGGACTTCCCGCCGCTGAGCAACATCTTCAAGCTGTTCCTGAACATGGCTGCACCAGTCCGCTCGTGGCTATGGAGAAATCTGTGGAAAGGGCAGAAAGAGAGAGACAGGCAGACTGTAAACGTCACAGTACCTCTGGCTAAACGGGATCAGACATCTCTATCACATACAGGCACTTCAATCCTCCTCAAGACCCCTTTTACCTGTTGGAAAACCCGTAAAAGGTCACAGGAATACCACTGCAAAACTGCATGGAGCGCAATCTTAGAAATATTCTGCCCGGACAATGGCACTGCAAGATGAAAATGATATTTTTGCTCACAACATTTGAATTAATGACATGTAAACGGGTGTTACAATACCACACAGGTGTGTGTACAACCGTGCATGTAATATAGCTACATGTATTCATATGTCTAAAACTCCGTACTGTTTAATTTCACTTTTTACAAACCCTCATAGAGCTCTTTTTCACACGGCGAGCAGGAACAGGTTTCCTGCTTGTTTACCTCTTTTTTCCTGTATTTCCCATCATGCCATCCCCAGCCAACTAGTTGGAAACTCGACCAAAGGATAAAGGGATCCAATATAATAAGAGTAAAATTGTTTATATAAAAGGCATAAAAGTCTATATATTTCACCAATTTCTAATTTTATGTATTCCCAAATGCACAGCAAACTGCTAATATAGTATATAATATATAAGTGGCTGAGGCCAACACTGAAACACAAAATGTTTCAACCACCACTTCCATTACCAACTACTGAATGTCACTGTTTTGCACAAACTGTAAAGCCAACTGACGCTGTCACAGCCACGGGGGATGTGCCATGCACCGGTAGCTTTGTATCTCGTATTTAAACTAGCCATCCGACAGACTTCATTATTTCTTTCAGCTGAAGTGTGAGTACTCAGCACTAGTGCTATACATTTTACTCCTCTGCACAAAAACAACTCGAGTGTTACCTTGGTTGAATAACACTGTGGCATTTCGAACCAACAAATGTCCAAAGCTCTTCAATGCCTGCCTTCCGTGATTCATTATAAAGCCCTGTTGCCTTGGAAACAGTTGAGATCAAAGAACCCAAAAATGGTTCTTTTTTTCTTTTTTTTGCAAAAATTTGTCTTTCTAGGCTGGTCAAAATGTATCCCTGACTACCATCTCACGAATGAAAAACATTTATGAGCTAAAATGTGCAGAGCTAGAATTTTACTTATAAATCATTTCCTGTGCTGAACAGCTAATAAATAACATGGATGGATGTAGATTCCTGGAGGTTCATAAAAAGGCAGTAGCCCATCATACTGTGCTGTAGTTCTTTCCAGAAACTGAGATGTATGAATATTGTTTATTCAGGAAGACTGAAAACTCAAGTCTTTCTGAATATGCAATTATAGTTCAGGCAAAAATACATTTTCAGCTTGAAGCCTGGGCCCAGTACCGGATGAATATGAATGGGTAGGAACAAAATAATTACACAGCAAATCCATCCTAACAACTGACAACAAAGCTTCTCTGGGCAGAGTTTGGGGGTAGTTCCATTTTAGTACAGTCAAATCCACAAAAAGACATTATGGACATTTTCCCGACCCATTTCATTTAATTTCAGTTCAGGCGCCAAAACTGACTGAATTGAAATGGAACTAACTATGAATAATCCTAACTGGGTGTTCACAGTGTTCTGTTGATGACATACAATAACTACAATGACACAGATTCGCCTGCTTATACAGATACAGAATCTAATGCAACAGGTGTCCGTCTAATGACAGAAAACACCTCTACACTAGGCATGTGTGCCTGTTTAACATGTGACCATGAGCTCTGGACTGAAAGCCCAAAGGACGAGCTGAGGGTCGATGGGAGAATTAGCCACAAAGGTCTGAAGGAGCGCTTACAGAGTGAAGGCCAAAAACACAAGTAATGCAAGACGTGCTGAGACGGCCAAACCACCTGGCGAACAAGTGAATCATCACAAATACTGGCTAAGGTGAGTGTTTATATATAAACACAATACAGCCTCATTACTGTACACACACACACACACACATGCACACACACACACACACGCACACGCGCGCACACACACACACACGCACACGCGCGCACACACACACACACACACACACACACAGACACACACACTCACTCACTCACACACACACACACACATGCACACACACACACACACGCACACGCGCGCACACACACACACACGCACACGCGCGCACACACACACACAGACACACACACTCACTCACTCACACACACACTCACACACACACACACACACCCGTTGCGGACTGCTGTGCCCGGGTGAGGGTGTGCAGTCAGGCAAGTTGGGCCCCACTTTACCGCGTAAACAGGCTAATGACGCGCAATAGCAGCGCCTCAGCACCGGGCTCCGTCTGTCACCTCCGCCGCTCAAGTCGTCCTTCATTTCCCTCCAACACACTCCTTTGAGCACCCGAGCCAAGAGCGAGAGGGGGCCAGGGGTCTGACGCAAACCCCCCCCCCCCCAACCCAGGTGAGAAACGTCAACACTCTCCTCTGCTCTCCATTTCCTGCAACTACTGTGTGAGTGTGTGTGTGTCTGTGTTTGTATGCCAGTGTGTGTGTGTGTGTGTGCCTTACACCGCACTGTAATTAAAGCATAGAGGGGGAAAAAGAGCTGGTAGGACAGAGAGAGTGAGTGGGGAGAAGAGTGGAAATGCGTTTACACAGAGCAAATAAATGAGTTTTTAAATACTGCCTGACTTCAGATGACAAGCGCTTTAAGTATAGGGGGGAGACAAACCCTATTCAGTGACGTGGAAAACCTCTTACAACGCTTCAGCCTGTACTGTTGTTCTCAGTTTATTCTCTCTCCCTCTTTCTCTCTCTCTCACTCCCTCTATATCCTTCTCTTTGTTTCTCTTTTTTTCCTTTCTCCCTCTCCCTGTCTACTTTCCTCTTTGTCTCTTTTCCCTCTCATTCTCTCTGTTTTCTCTCTTTTCTTCCCTCACCTCTAGTCCCTCCCTTTTTTTTTTGCCCTCTGGTTTTTCGGAGGGAGGGAGCAGCTGTTCCCCGTTAGAGCGGAATGACTCAGCATGCTCCGGCCCGGGGTTCTAGGTGAGGCGTGGAGGTCGAGCCCCGATGCGCTTCTTCTTCAAAGCCGCGTTACATCACTAAGAGACCTTTACCCAAGGTGGCTTATGTGGTGTGCATTGTGCATTGTGTCCGTTTATAACCCTACAGCTGAAACCAAATATCTACTGAGACCATTCAGAGGCAAAGTGCCACGCAGGAGGGTAAAGCAGAACTGCTGCATCCGGGATTTGAGCAGCCTTTCCCTAACAGCTACGCTACACTTTGCCTTTCCCTAACAGCTACACTACACTGCAGCCTTTCCCCAACAGCTACGCTACACTGCAGCCTTTCCCTAACAGCTACGCTACACTTTGCCTTTCCCTAACTGCTACACTACACTGCAGCCTTTCCCTAACAGCTACGCTACACTCTGTCTTTCCCTAACTGCTACACTACACTGCAGACTTTCCCTAACTGCTACACTACACTGCAGCCTTTCCCTAACAGCTACACTACACTGCAGCCTTTCCCTAACAGCTACACTACAGCCTTTCCCTAACTGCTACACTACACTCTGCCTTTCCCTAACAGCTACACTACACTGCAGCCTTTCCCTAACAGCTACACTACACTCTGCCTTTCCCTAACAGCTACACTACACTGCAGCCTTTCCCTAACAGCTACGCTACACTCTGCCTTTCCCTAACTGCTACACTACACTGCAGCCTTTCCCTAACTGCTACACTACACTCTGCCTTTCCCTAACTGCTACACTATACTGCAGCCTTTCCCTAACAGCTACGCTACACTCTGCCTTTCCCTAACAGCTACGCTACACTCTGCCTTTCCCTAACTGCTACACTACACTGCAGCCTTTCCCTAACAGCTACGCTACACTGCAGCCTTTCCCTAACAGCTACGCTACACTGCAGCCTTTCCCTAACAGCTACACTACACTGCAGCCTTTCCCTAACAGCTACGCTACACTCTGCCTTTCCCTAACTGCTACACTACACTGCAGACTTTCCCTAACAGCTACACTACACTCTGCCTTTCCCTAACAGCTACGCTACACTGCAGCCTTTCCCTAACAGCTACGCTACACTGCAGCCTTTCCCTAACTGCTATGCTTCCAAACTTTGTTGAACAGTTGATCATACACATATGTCTATGTAAAATTAGCTCTGTGAAAAATCTCACACTTACAGGGAGGTTATCACTGGATTTCCAAAGGCTACATTCATACATACAGCTCTGTTCTGTACATTTCAGTCATGAATAACAGGAAACACATGGGTCAGGCATCATGTAACATTTACTTGAAAAGAAACATGTTCCTTGAAATGTTAAACCGTGAACTTTTCCTACATCTTCAGTGTCGTGACGGTGTTTATAAAAGTGGCAAGACCGCAAGAAAAAGATTGCAATTAAGCACTGAGATTGCAATTGGTTGCTTTAGAAGTGGGGTTCATAGGCCCTTGCGTGTGCGCACACGTGCAGAACAATCACGTTGCATCCATGGAAACACACGCATGTGGGTAGTGTGTGTTCTGTGGATCCTGCTTAACAATGCCTGTGTACAATATTTCTGAATCGTGTTCTTAGATTAAAATTTGCTATTATTTTTATAGATGTTTTATAACGCTTTAAAAATGTATCCCGAGAACTTAATCTGGCATAACTTTCAAGCAAAATGAAAGGAAATTTCAACCACAGGCTTTGTTCCCAATGTACAGAAGGAATATTAATAATGTAGTAATAATTAATAATTTGTATTTCTAAATCCAGGTGAAAATATGCACAAAGCCATGCTTTTTGAAAGACACTTTGCATAGATTTGCAGACTATTAATTACTGGTAATAACACTAATGGCTAAAAACAGTTAGCCTATACATGCCCACCTTATATTACAGAAATCTGTGTTCAGTGTCCTCAAAAAGGGAAAATATCACACATACTAACTGAACTCAGTACTGAAAAATTGCTTTAAAAAAAGTTTCAAAAAAAAAAAAGATAAATAACTGCTTCCAGCTAAGAAGATAGAAATGGTACGCGCTGACAAATCTTAAAATAAAAATGCAATGAAACGAGCCGCGTTTTAAACAGAACTTCACCAGGAAGGACGCTGAGGGCATCTTAACCAGTCTCAAACAAAAACATGCGACTGCGCTACAGACCGGTGAGCTTTCTGAGCAGCAAAGAGGAACATGTTCCTGTAACCCAGCCGGTCGCTAAGCAACATGGTACAGCGTGTGGTCGATGAGCATCGTCTGTTAATCAGCAGTATGTTTGATGGTGGTGGCGGTGGTGAGGGGGGCGGGGGTGGGGTGGGCACACAAAATAAGGCCTGAGGTGAGAACGGTGGTGCTGTTTGACAGAAGAGAATGAATGAAGGTAACGACTGTAGAGATGGGCGCGGCAGCGACGCTTCAGGTCGACAGCCTCTGCTCCAGTCCCCAGTGACCTCCTCTCCACAGGATGCCGTCAGCAGCTCATCAGCGTTAATTAAACACAGTCAATTCCCTCCACAAGCTTGCCTGCCTTTCACCACCAGATGGCCGTCAAAAAAATCTATATGAAGACATGCTGAAAATGTGGCTGGAACTACTGCACACACAAAAAAAAAACCTGGAAATCCTGGCCTGTCATTGGCTGTTTTAAGCAGGATGTGACAGATAATGTGGGATAATCCATAGCTGCTCTCTGACAGAAAGTTGTAATTTACAGATTGCACAGACACACATACATCATTCTGCTTAATAATAATAATAATAATAATAATAATAATAATAATTATTATTATTATTATTATTATTAGTAGTAGTAGTATTATTATCAGGGGCAGACGACTCATTGTGCTGGATACATTTTTCTCAGGCATTACAATAAAGATGGTTATTAGTGGGTGTGTAATATGTTAATAGCTTTGGCAACACAGAATGGATCACAATGATTGCGGCAGATATCCGTGGAATAGTCTACTGTTTGCTGTCAATAACATAAAACAAAATCTTAAATTCCGTTTAAAATCAAAAAGGCTTAATCTTAATTTTGTCTAGGCAACATAGCTCATGAGGCTAGTCCTGGGTCCATGGACATGCGAGAAGTTACTGTCAATCACTAGCTCCTCCTATCAAATATTCCAGGTAAATGTATGCCACATTCTAATATGAGCTGATAGCACAGGCACCTGCTAGCAACACGGTCATGGGAACTACATCCACCGTGACACAGGACACACAGTACCAGGGTGCAACCTGAGCTAATAAAGAACTCAGCCGCGGTCCCACGCAGAACAGCACTATTTGGTCTTGTCTGAGAGCGGAGTTTCAGCAGAACATTGGAGAACACGGTGTACCCGCATCATAACCTTCAGCAGCAGGGCATCCAGTGCCTTTCAGGACAGAATGTCTCGCTGCTTCGTGAGAGCTACGGCCAGCGCACACGCAACACGTATTAGTAATCTCAAACCCAAGCCCTTTAACCACCGTCTTTAATTTTGAGGGACAGTAAAAACGTCGTTCATAAACCACACTCATCTAAATCTCTGCCGTGAATAACGAGTGGCTCTGTGCAGCCATGTCACTCTCCTGTGACCTCTACATCAAGGGCGCTCACCTTGGCAGTCAGTTAGCGAGAACATAAAACAAAACTGGGCAGGGAGAGAGAGGGGTCTGCTTTGTGACATAGCACAACCTGCTAGGTAGAAGTCAGTTTTGAGCAGGGCAGCAATAGCAGGTTGGATCACAGATTAGCCTATATGGGCTGTGTTTCAAATGGCTTACTCCCCTCATTCCCTATTCCCTATGTAGTGGATAATAAGCGGTACACTACATACAGAACTAGTGGACACTAATTTTGAGAGACAGTAGCGCAATGAAGAAGACGCTTAAATTTCTGTCACCAGGATTGGATAAGTAGCTATTCTGGACTTGTGTTGGATTTATTCTTTGTGCTTCAGTAATTCTAGTGACAATGGATAACCCATTGGAAGGGTGTTATTGGCCGAACACTGCACTCTCATTAATCACTACTTGCTGCTGGTGATTGACAAATCTAGGCCTTTTCGCTCTGGATCAGAGTGTCAGCTAAGTGCCAATGTAAAATAAATGAAATGGTCTTAGACTCTCCAGATATTCAGCTCCTGCTTTCTGTTCTACCTTTCTGCTTACAGACGGTATTACAGGTAACAGATTACAGGTAAGAGGAGTTTCCAGTGCTATAGCAAAATAATGAACGTCCATTACCACACAAAGTACAATAACTGTGACATACCTTTCAAAAGCTGCATTAAATTGGAATGCCTCTGTTTTAGCAGTTGGGACAAAGAACCCATTCATTTTTAAGAAAGTAAAGATGTACATCTGGTGTGTATATAGAATCTGTAGTTTGGATGGGGTATTTACAAAGCTGCACTGCTTTTAATGCCCTATGTAAAAAAAAAACATTCTGGCTCCCCCCCCACTGCTCATGTCAGCTTCATATCCTCACAAACTATATTATTCACTGAATCAAGGCTAGTCTGAAAACCACCAAAACTGACCGCATAAAAACTTCAATGGCACTAAAAACCAGACAATCAGTCACAAAGTAATTAAGTAATTAATTAACTAAATAATTAACTTTTTCTGATGACTTCCGATAAGGGCCAGGCCCGGAAGCCAAAAGCTGGGACAGCGGGTAAAAAAAATCCAGCGTAGCAGATAACAGCTTCATGCGTATCAAAAAAAAGGGTCTGGCACAAAAAACTGTCAGCCTGATCTATGCGCTCCTCTAACTTACCGGCTAAATCAAAAGCGCTTGTGAATGAAGGTGTGCAAATTAAAAACCAGCGAGGAGAGAGATTTAGGGGGGATGAGTCGGCGGCGGCGGTGCGCAGGGCCGGGGCGGGGGGGTATTAAAATGTTAATGAACACCGGGGCGTTAAATCAGACGCTCGGATGAAAACGGGGACGAGGGAGGGAGGAGGCGGGCGCTCCGGCACGCTCCGCGGCCGCCGTGACACGGGCAGCCATGTCCTGCATGCGAACGGCGCATTAAAAATGATTTCTGCCAATGAAAGGGGCCTTGCCCTCCGAACAGAGAACCGCATTTCCCATCTGCCACTCAATGGAGCGTGCCACCGCGCAATTAAAGAACTACAAACGCGGGGGCGCGACCCCACCGCCCATACAGGAGTGAAAGCCTACAGGATGGTAGATTTCTAGCTGTTGAATGAGGCGTGCTTTGTTAGGGTTGGAGTGAAAACCTACAGGATGGCAGATCTCTAGCTGTTGAATGAGGCGTGCTTTGTTAGGGTTGGAGTGAAAACCTACAGGACGGTAGATGTCGAGGAACAGGGTTGGGAACTATAATATCTGATTAACAGATTCTTTATTTTTTTTAAAATATATTTTTATAAAAGTCAAGAGCCCATCCTTCTCTCTTCTTCACCAGCGTGACTGCAGGACCGTACCGGCCGCATGCTCACAATGCAGCTTTGCTCTGCGGGAATAAAGGAGGAGAACGGCACTGGCAGTTTCTTCTGTTCTCCAGGCCCGGGGACAGCCAGGAGATCTGGGCTGGGATCGGTGTGACTGAAGGAGGGTTACCGTTGCTGAGCTGAACGCTGCCGTCTGGCTAACGGCGTCTGATCGGCGTGCAGGAGGACGAGCGGGGAGAAGTGCATGCAGACGCAGCATCGCACCGCACTGCCGCATGCTCCACACGTGCTGCGCGGTACTGCCAGGCTGCTCTTACCAGGCTGCTGCAGCTGCTGCGGCGGCCTTATTCTGGCACAGGGGTCAACAAACGGGGCTCCACCGACCTCTCAGGGGCTGCAAAGGAGTCCTACAGGGTTCTTGGCCAAATGGAGATAATATATTCTATCCTTTTAAGTGTATTTAGTTTATGTTTCCATGTATAGGACACAGAATATCTTAAGACAGGGGCAGATACACTGATGAAGGAAACTGTGTGCAGTCGAAGTTGCTTATTGGCTATTGGCTCTGCATGCTGGCCGTGCCACATAAGGAGGGAGTGGTGTTGGAGGGGCTGAGCCTGATTTAAAAAGCCTTGCTGTTGGGAGTGGGAGTGGCCTCTGAGATGGGATGGTACCTGCACGCTGGGACACAAAGCACAACAGCCAGACCTGAGGCTGTCTGAGCAATGAAATTAACCTTTTTACTGCTGCAGCCAATCAGACAGCGCATAGTTACCGTAACTCGGCGGTATGTGTGTGTATGTGTGTGTGTGTGTGTGTGTGTACAGATGTATGTGTGTGTGTATGTGTGTATGTGTGTGTGTGTGTGTGTATGTGTGTGTATAGATGTATGTGTGTGTGTGTATGTGTGTGTGCGCGAGCGTGTCAAGTATACTGCTGAGAGAATAAGCAGTGCATGCAGTAATGTAATAATAAAACGTAGCGCAGCACTCTTCAGCAGTGCCAGAGCCATTTAATACACAACACTGCTGCTGAAGCAGCCAGCTGCTGTAAATCTCTCTCCCTCTCTCATTCTCTCACTCCTCTCAATCTCTCCCTCGCTCTTTCAGTATCATTCTCTGCCTTTCCTCTCTGTCTCATTCTCTCAGATCTCTCAAACTCTCCCTCTCTCTTTCAATCTCCCACTGTCTTTCCTCTCTCTTATATTCTCTCTCAATCTCTCCCTCCCTGTGTTTCTCACACACACACAACTCCAACATACCACCCTATGCCAGGAGAGCCCCCCCCCTCCCTGTACCATCATCCAACGGACAACAACCTCCCAAAACCTTCCCAAGTCACTCCTCTCCACTGACCCCCACCACCACTCAAATACAACACTGGTGCGACCCTTTCAGGCTACCAAAACTATACTACTTATAATTAAAATAATTATTTTTAATTATTTTAATTATTCTTTGCAATTATTTTCTGTTAAGCACATTGTGTTGCACTTACTGTATGAAATGTGCTATACAAATACATTTTGATTGATTGATTGATTGATACCAAAAACACTGCTGCTACCATACCAGGCTACCAGAAACACTGGTGCTACCCTACCAGGCAACCAAACACACTGATGCGACCATTACAAGGCTACCAAAAACACTGGTACCACCTTGTCAGGCTATCAACAAGACTGTCCCTTCACAACTTCAAAACAGTATCAGCCTATAAAGAGCAGCCAGACCCCACCTTACTTAGCCTTAACAACCAACTCATTTTCATCTTTGTTTCAGAGCCTGTGGTTATTTTCAGTTGTTCATTTATTGCAGTTTAGTGTATATTTTGGTAGTTTTGTTCTTGTTTGTATAACTTGTATAACTTTGTACAACTTGTTTCATGTTCAGTAGAGTGGTTGACAGGTTGTCAATCAAGTCTGAACTTCTTGCACTTGCAGTCTCTCTTGCTACTGTACTCTCCCTCTGAGGGGAATTGACGCTCTACGATCCCTGATATTTCGACTTGGGTTTGCGCTGCAAGTTGCTCTGGATGAATGCAAAATGCCAGTAAATGATCCTGGGCACTGCACCATCCTGTTTGCTTTCACCTCGCTTCTAAACAGTCTGTGTGCACACGTACTTGCCACAGTAAGGCCCAGCACCCCCTGGGTCAGTCCAGTCAATACAGGAGTCTGGCGTAAAAGGACGGTGTATTCAAGCCAATGGCAAGCCTCACACACACAGCCCGCTCAAAAGACCGCAGATACCACAGAGGAAGAAAAGAGCCCAGCTCAATGGAAGGATAATAATTCATACGTTGCTGAAGAAAGACTTCCAAACAATGAGGGGAAAAAACAGGCCTAAATATTAATGGCACTGAATACATCTAGGCTATTCCGTAATGCACACTGCAAATTGGACACAACGAGCACCGATTTCAAACTGCCAGAGCATGCAAACAGCAATGAAGCACATTTGGTTCCCATCTCACATGTAAAGGATTATCTGGCTAACACCTTAACAAATAAAAGTGGAGTTGTTTACTACACAGCATAATTATCTTCCAGCAATGAACTGGTATACTGACAGCATAGCATAAGCTGTGGGTTTAGCAAAAATTAATTTTATGTCCAAAAAAAAACATTGAAGCTAATGAGACCTCATGACACCTTCAGGGACTGGTTTAGATTTTGCCTTAAAAAACCCTGAAAAGAAAATAGATTTTCTTTAGAAATTATGCATAATTTGCTCACCCATTAAATGTTGCCTTTCTGACTGGTTAGCTAAATGTGTGGACGTTTGTTAACAACCCGATATGTGACTACAAACTGACCGCAGGTAAGTGCTACACAGTGCATTTCCCTGACTGGAACACTGGGGTACCATTTAGGGTAATGCCCTCACAAGTGTGAGGTGACGGAGGAAAATGGAGACTTTGTTTTGAAAATCAGATTAGAACCGAAGCTTTGTTGAGCTTGGAGCCATTTAGCCTTTGTACGTCGGGAGATAATACAAAGACAAGCTAATCCATCTTTTGTGGAGGGTAAACCGCCACACCCCTAGTTGCCCTCCATGTACAAACCAGCCCTATAAAATCAGAATGGAAGAGAGAATGCAAAGTCATGGTGCTGCGGAGGTTTCTTAAAGAACACAAACTTCCCCTTAGTCTAAGATAAAGCCATCAGTCTGGAGCAGATAGACTTTCAGTCTTTTACTGCAAACACACTAACGCTTCAACACACACAATAGCTTCATCAGAGTCAAAATGAAGGTGACGACACCGCGGGACGGTTTCCCAGACATGGATTAAGCCTAGTCCTAGACTAAGAGACGAAACTAAAGCGCTGAACTTCAACAGAGATCTCCACTGAAAAAAGTTTTTAGTCTAGGATAAGACTTAATCCATGTCTGAGACACCAGCCCTACGAGTGCCAAACCTTTGGTCTGTTTGCGACTAACAAGTGCGTGTAGGCCTAAAGCAAATGCTCATATTGGCAGTAAATCACGTGACACAAATTAAGTAGAGCGCTTAACAATCAAGTGGTGGGGTACAGTGCAGGGCAAAGGTGGCCTTGTGTTAGCTTGCCAAATTCCCGGAGGACATCCATGGCACCGAGAAGTTGGCCTAACGTTCTGAGCCGGACAGCAGAAATCCAGAGAGCTCCTGCGGCCGGCTCCCTGTGCGCACTGCCGCACTGAGCATGTGCGTCACGGGGACCTTTGCCCCCCCCCCCCCTTACCCCGGCCACCATATTGGAATGGCAAACAGCAGCATACGAACACATCTGGTGAGCAAAATGTGGCTAAACCGGAAACAACCCCCTAAGAATCAAGTTCAATTTAATTTCATTAGCCAAAATGAAAAACCAAAAAATAAAAAAAAGATGACCCAAAACCCAAAATGACCCACTAAGAATTCAATACAATTTCTTTTTTTTTTTTGTTTTTTTTTTTTTTTTTGACTTTTTTACAGATGCAGAGAGGAAAACTGGGCAAAAACCAGGACTGAACCCCAAAAAAGCAATCAATTGAGGTAAAAAAGTAAATACCCACTAAGTAGAGGCAGATTGTAACAATGCACAAAAAAAGGTCATAAACGGGGGAGTTTTGACGTTAGACACCACAAGAAGGGCGGCGTAGAGCAGACAACAGCCAGAGGGCAACAGACATCCTGGGCGGGAGGGAGGGGATTTTTCGGGTCTACTGCAGAACAAAAGAGTGCCATGTTTATGACCACAGCTGCGCTGGTGAAGTATATATTCCTCTTTAAATGGTGCTTTTCAGTGCTCAGGGCAACTCTAATCAGAGGCATCTGAGTTTCCTGCATTGAGATAAATACAGCAGGTCACCGAAACCAAGCGAGGGGGGGGTACAAAAAGAAGTGGAGTAAAGAGAAAATGAAAAACAAGTTATTTCTGCGTTTCTGTGTTATTGCGAAGAACAAAGTTACTCCTCCAGGAGAAATTTCAGTGTCCTTTAAGCCACAAAAGGGACAGAGGCTGGCATCAATACTGTCAGGGCAGAGCGCTCTAGTGCCCCACGCTAACCACGCTAACAACAGATTCAGATACCCTTCAGTCATTACCACAGAGACACTGTGAGGACAAAAAAAGGCAAATGAGGAAAGAACTAAAAGATAAAAGGGGGAAAAATATAAACAGAATGGATTAAAATGGCCAAATGAATAATTAATCACAATTTGCCTGATACATTTCATACTGCCAGCCCCAGGGTAGGCTGTTTCATTGTGAAAGGATAAAGCAACCCCCCCCCCCCCTCCCCCACTTCACCCAATGAATAAGCCTAAACAAATAAGCTGCAGTGGAATTACAACCGGACGTGTCAAAAGACAATGAGAGCCATAGGCAACGGCGGACATGGGCAACACAAGTGGGTGGGGAAATGGTGAAACTGCATCCAGTCTGAAGGGGCAGCGCGGATGCCATTTTGGCTCTGGGCATCAAGGGGAAGGTCAAAGGCATGAGATCAAATAAAGCACAAGCCTGGGCACTGGGTTCCAGGTGGAAGAGCGTCCCAGCCGGGTGATTAATTTCAGAGCTAATTTCCCAGACTCCCCCGGTTCATAAGCGTTGGGCTGGCGCAGAGGGCAGATCCAGAGGAGACGCCACATGTTGAGCAGCCCTGCTGCTTCGCGGCTCCAGCGCGGGTCAGGACTCACTCACAAAACAGATTTCACTCAGCACACAAACACAGCGCCGCGTGAACCTTACTCACTATCACACCGTGCAGGTTAATCAGTGCAGCACACGCGCAGATTTCAACATGTTCACACTCAATAGCACCATTCGGAAATACATTTTACAATGCTGTTTATATGTAGTAAAGCATGTTTTGTATATAAATGCACCTGAGGAAAATTTATATTCTTCACCATATTGGTACTGTAACAATTAAAGCGTTATTCCACAGTGTAGTTCAAACTGAGTGATGACCTGATTATAACACCCCCTAATGGCCAAGTCATGCCATTTCTTTTGTCCAGGTTACGTATGGCCTGTACCATCAGTGTGCCAAAATGGATAAAAAAGTTTCCAATTTTGTAAAAGTTACTGGACAAAATGGGGGAGCAAATTAATGATAGGAGGAATTTTAGCAATTATAATTGGTTACCTCTGCTTCACAATGGAAACCTAAAAAAAACTTTTTTGCCAGAAAACAAAACATGTTATTCTCACAAAGGCTCAAGCAGCAAAATTTAATCAGACTCACACTGCAAATTTCATCAGGTGCTTTTAAAATCCCTCATCGAATAAAGCCCATTTAACACCTCGTTAATATGAAGCAAAATTCTCCACGCTAACATGAAAATGGGTCAAGATGACCTCCGTTTAAAGTTTGCTCTCAATCCAATTTAACTGCAGTGGGGAGGAGGAAAAGTCACAGCAGCCAGAAGAACAAAGGGAAAAGCTCCCAAATCTCAACAGGACTCAATTAAACCTTATCCTGCCAAACCCGGGTCAAGACACCCTACTGTAGGAAAGGGGCACCCAGCCATAATGGTGAGGGAATAACTGCGCCAGGAACAGCGCACTACGACGGCCATCTTCGTTGTGTTCTTCATGAAAAGCAGTGCACTTAGATAGGTGCACAATAAAACACTGGCAGGTGGGTGTGCCTATTGACCCTAACTGAAATATATTGTAAAATATACTGAAACAAATATATTATCTATATATCGCAACACTTCACATAATATTGGCTAATATACTAGTACTGCCACTTTAAGATGTAGTAATATATCACACTTCTGTGAAATATATTTAACATTGTATTTTCCACATAGGTCCGCATATTTATTTATTTATTTATTTATTCAACCCTTATTTAACCCGAGTAGTCACATTGAGATTGACACCTCTTTTGCCAGTGAGCCCAGAGGCCTACATGTCTTCAGACTGCAGGAGCAAACTAGAGTACCCGGAGAAAACCCACGCAAACACGAGGAGAACATACAAACTCCACACAAACAGGACTCAAACCCGTAACCTCCTTCTTGCGAGGCAACAGTGCCAACCACTACGCCACCGTGCTTCCCACACCACAGTATTATAAAAAACTGCAGTGTATTCCATGTCTATAAGGGTATTGAGGTCTGGATAGGCTACATGATGTAACCCAGAAACACAAATGAACTCACACAGTGTCTGCGTCCTTTGCAGTGAAGTCATTCTGAGCTACAGGGTGAATTATCAGTAGGGTAATCAAGAGCGATGTTTCAGGCACATCTGCCTAAAAAACATGGCTCAAAAGGGCTCCCATTTTAGGAGCATTTGCTCCTGAAAATTGATGTGTGCTAACTGGAAAATTAATTTAGGAGCGCATCTACTAGTCGGGATGCATTAGCACGCTCCTAAATTTTTCAACTTATGAGCACATGTGCTCCTCATAAAAAAATGTTAGCACAGAGCCCTGAAAAACCTTGCCAAGCCTACATACAGGAAAAGGCGATTATATGTTTATGAACTAAATTGTAGTTAACGGTTTCATTTTACATGTATTACCAAAAACATGTTAGCTATAAATCTTTCCAGTCAGTAAGCACTGTTATTGTATGTACATGCACACTAAGGTTAGAAGATGGTGGTACTGGTTAACCACTCTCCGCCATTGAAAATGTCTTAGAACCCATACTTCAGACAGTTTTATCAAACAACCAAATGTTTTTTCCACAGCTTCGGACCAGTTCATTAATACTACTGGTGGATAACTAGCCCTTGTCTGATTTCTGTGTGGCTCCATAAATCCAAGCTCCTGGGGTGAGGTACAGGGGTTGGGGGAGGGGATGGATTTTGGCTATTGTCCAAACAGGTGTTCCAATTCGTGGTGGGCTTCCAAGATCAACTACAGGAAAGGCTATGATTAAAGGCTAGACATCTTCAAAAGCGTACATTTGTGAGCTTATCAAAGATGTTACTTGTTCAGAAAGCGTCCACTGACAGTTGTCTGGTAGTAAACCTGCTTCTCAAACGAGTTCTCAAACCTTTCATCTCATCCAAAAAACTGTGCTCGACCTGTAAACACCTTTCAGCTTTGCAAGGAGTCTGACAGTGGAACCACCAAACAGACAACTGCCACACACTACGACCACACAACCGAGCACAGCACCTCATTTAAAACAACGCACTTTCTCCTCTTCTAATTTTCTAATTATTATCCAAAAGAACCCTTCAAAACACATCAATCTGCAGCAGCCACAATGGAGCTGAGGGCAGATTAACAAGGGATTCAATTTACGACCATCTTGTGACTGTTTAAAATGAGTTCTGGCGAGGATCAGGGGGGCACAAGTGATTTAATCCAGCGGCCTGCTGTCAGGTCTGACTCACCCCCCACCCCCCCCACCCCCCCCCCTTCTCACGGATCACACGGTTTGGTGACAAAAAAATATATATAATCCTTTCAGCACGGAGGCCATCAGCTTGGCCTCGCACAAAGTTCCAAGGTAACCTTGGTAACGACAAATGGAGTAAGGCGCCGGTAGTAGAGCCAATGAGGACAGCCGTATAGCAACAGGTTACGGAGCGGCTGACTCATCCGCACGACTTTAAGCACAGAGACCCCGCTGAGGCAGAGTGGTGGGCTGCTCTGTGCTGAAGACACCCTCCCACAGTCCTAACAGCACAGCTAATAACTGTTAAAACGCGCCTCCGGTTTTTATTTTTTTATTTATTTTTTTTTTTTACAGGCAGCAAACTCTCCTTAAATAGTAAAACAGGAAAGTAGAGAACTGGACTCAATCGAAATGTAAAGAGAATTTTCAAAATGTCCTTTTCCAAAAGCCAGCTTAGGAAGAGAGGCTAATCATTAAAACAATTTGAAATAAATAATAATAATAATACATTTCTATTAATATTATTAATTGCATGCCCACAAACAAGAACAATTTTGCGCCTACACATACACATGCACAGGCACACATACAAAATCAAACTGTGACATGCCTAGCAACTAAACACAGAGACCCACTTACAAGTTAATTGCCTGTGCAGCATTGCGTGCTTCTCATAACTCATAAGTATACAGTACATATGCACATTTAAACCCCCCTGTCAAAATAAAGGGGGAAGGGGGGAGGGGGGGGGGATATCAGAGACAAGGAGTACAGGGGGTGAGTCCATGTTCCACAGATAATATTAAAGCATAAGCTGTAAATACGGGCCTTAACGCAGCGGAGAAGCTAATTTAACTCAACGCAATAAATGGCGCATAATCACCCCTGGGCACCAAAACACAGCAGCGTTGAGCTAATGCAGTTTGAATTTACTGCCTGCACAAGAGTGCGTACGTTTGGAGCTTGTTCACTATTTCTGCGCGCGGTCTGCACCTGTCTCTGCGACAGAGGGGACGCTGCAAACTGGGATTATCGCCACAGGCACATAAATAGCGATGCCGTACAATTTAAATGTGTTCCGGAAAAAAAACATATCTGAAAACCTGAATGGCTGTGGCCCTAAACCACTGCATAGAGTGTTTGTGCCAGCGGCCGCTCTGTCTACCTAACACTGACAGACTGAGCAAATCTGAGCGTGACGCTGCATCAGAAAGGCTGGGGGATGTAGGCAACCCTGCTGTCAATCAAAGCCCCCCACCCCCTACATCAGCACTGCTATACCTGTAGCGACAACACCATTTGTTGATTTTATTTTCTTTCCATTCTTTTGGCTCGTTCGGTCATGAAGGGGAGGGTATAAAGTGATGTCATTTCCTGTTAACTGATTGACCCTGATGAAGGCTCAACCACAATGAAACACGGTGATATTTAAATCCTTTTTTTTTTTTTTTTTAAACATTTGCCAAAGCGAATAAAAGATTTTAATGCCTGACAGAGAGCTTTGGACTCTTTGAACTGGTAGCTATCGCAATTTGACACAAAGATGGGGAACCTTTTATCCCCCTTTACAAATTCTGGTTTGGGTCAAAGCTGATGCTAGCTATTAAAGAGATGTGCAGCCGCCTCCCTGCTCAACAGAAAGCTGAATGTGTCGAGGGATATGAGACAGGGTGAAAAAAGTCAACTCAGTGATACATGTACTGGATTTTAGCTAACTGCTATAGGAACAGAATTGGCAAGCAGAGCAAAGCATAGCAAGGAACAGCCTTTGATTACATTACCTATTTGCTTAGCAGGTGTCCTTTTCCAGAACCTGCAGCAAACTGTTTTTGTGTGTCGGTCACTGATATGGCCATTTTTCTGGTTTAATTCAGGTTAAGCACCTTGCTCAAGGGTAAAACGGCAGTGCAGAAAGTTCAGAACGATGATTGAAAATGTATCATAATTTTCACTTCAGTGAAAGTCAACATAATTGCATCTTCTAGGATCAATTAAACTGGTGTTGAAGGGTAGAAGATCGGGGGCTACCTATCTGCATCTGCATATTCCACAGCCCACCCTATCCCCCTATCCCCCCCCCCCCCCCCCCCGGCAGTGAGACAGCACTATTAAAAATTTCGTTTTTTAAGTGATGTTGCTTCTAATTACCCAACAAGGACAGGGAAGACGATTATTGTGCATTTAGTCTGACAGCAAATAGGCCAATAAAAACACGATAATAATAATATCTGCACTGTGCAATATTCTCTTACACAGGATAAATGGGAAAATATTAATTATGCACGTGTTGTCAGTCACGTGTTGAACGTCTCAGACGTTCTTAAAAGGCATGCAGTGGTGCCAGCGCTGCAATATTCCTGTTGTCGCATCACTCTCCCAGACGAGGGAACACTTTGTACAAAAAATAACAGCAAACAAGGCAGGCATTACAATGTGAATTGTTGTTAGTTGTAGATATGCTCAGCTATCAAGATCATTTTGCTGTTAGGGTTCCTATTATCATGTATACAAACTCCGTGTATGTTCGGTACGATGCAAGAGGGGCAGATTTTTCACCTCTTCTCTTTTGACAGTTGTAATCATATCCATAAGAGTGTGAAAGTAACATAGCAGCGCGCTCATAAGCATGTGATAAACTATATATCGGCCCACACATAAACGTGTGAAAAGTGACATATCAAGCCACTCATAAGCATGTGATGACACATCGGCCTTCTCTTAAGCATGCGAAAAGCGACAAGCAAGTCCCTGGGACCGCTGAGTACGCAACAAAATGCCATCTGCAGGGCCAAGGTGACGACGCCGCGTTCGCTCGCTCACCCCAAAGGCACGGTCGGCGCTGAGTGGCAGTTCTGGGCTTCAGTCCTGTCACTCGGCCATCTTAAGACAACCTGCTTTGAAAAGCGAAATGCGCCACATGCACAGATCTACATCCGAAGGGACTCAAACAGAATTTAATGTGACAAGAAAATACTCAGTGTCCCTCTGGGATTTCTCAGGGCTGAATACATCTGGCTGCAGCCCTCTCGCTAATATTCAGTGAGAGGAACAAACCGCAGAATGAATCTGATTCATGCAAGCAAGTGGAATACATTGAAATTGGTTTTTATTTTGATAACAGCATTTCATGCACAAAGTGTAAGCTATAATTACAAACATCTCACACATGCATTTGAACACACTGATGAAGATGCATCCATTTCATCATAATTCCAGACAGAGCAATTCAATTACAGTTTTCTCAGGTGGTGCATTCACATCAAAGCAGAAGGGACGATTTCGCCATCTGATATGTCCTTCATCCGGAAAACACCCATCAAACTGAAAATATTATAATTAATATTATACGGTCCGTAGTGGGTAGGCAGATGAAAAGAACACAACAGAGCGTATTGAAATTACATTAAAATCCACGTCATACTGAGAATGATAATTTCAGGAAAGCAAAGTGAACAGTGTGCCCTGACCATCCCAGGAATACAGGTGTGACAGAAGAAAGTTCTGGAGAGAAACAAGGATAGAATTTGCATCAAGGTTATTAATCAAAAGTTATTTACAGCATCTGGAAATAGATAGAGTGATGAAAGAGGAAAAGAACAAGCGTAATTCTGTTTTTTGAGTAGGACAGGAAGGTATGAAGGCAGTAAGTAGGTCTAACTCTAATTGAGGTTGATGTTGCTCTTCTAGTCCAACTTCCTGGCACAGACAATATCTTGCTACACTAGCACTCAAGATACTCAATCTCTCCTGTCTGAAACATGTAGCCGATGTAAATGTACTCATGCAAGCCTAGATACTGATGCCGATGGAAACAGAGTTTTTCAGATGGCTGTGGCTGAGGTGCTGCCCCCTGCAGGGCAAGACAGAGAGTGCAGTCAGCTGAATTGCTTTAAACTGCAGTGAGAGTGAGAGAAAGAGAGAGAGAACATGAATGTGTGGGTGTGCCTTTAAATGTCACTTAACTGAAAAGAACTGAAAACTGAAACGCAATGGTCAGAAGCTGATGTGTGACTGTCAGAAAATGCTTTTAAAAAATGTGATCGCAAAAGGCAGCCTAATTTGTTTTCCTTTTCTAAAATGAATTCTAATTTATTTAAGTTCTGCCTAGAGGATGGCACATGAAAGCATTAGCAACACTTATTTCCAATGTGGTCCTCCATACGTAAACAAACGCCAATAACAGACACACCCCCTTCTTCGCTTCTCTCTCTCTCCGAAATCACGGGATCATCGTGGAAAACGGCGCTCCTTAGCCGATCTTGATCATTACCAATGTAGGACTTCCTGGGGATTCCCTCAAGTCTACCAGTCTCCTTTTCCATTCACAAGGCACCTCTAATCTGATAACAAACCGAGCAGGTCTTCCCATAACCAGCGATGGCTGAGTCAGCCCACACAGTCCCTGGCACACCGTCCCCACGTCTCAACATTCCCACAGCTTCTGTACAACAGCCGTAAAGAGGCAGAAATAAACATGCGTCTTTTTTTTTTTGTTTTTTTTAAACTTCACTCACAACAGCTCAAACTGCCGCTTGTTTCTGAACACCCACCGCAACGTCGGCGATCCACGAAGCAGTAAAAGACGTGCAGCGTCTACAGCTCGGCTCCTGGCAGTTGGAATTTGAATTTGAAAGCAGAAGAGCTCTTTTCAGCCTGACAGAGAATGGCTTGTACAGACACTGAGCGGGACCGGTCCTTTAGAACGATAGGCAACTCATGAAAGGGAGAAGATCTCTCCTGTTCCAGAATGACATCCCAACATTGTGTTCCGTGTTTTTGGAATGTACAGGCAGAACCAGAGAGAGTATTAATGCCAATGCGGGAAGATTGACAAGAGGCCCACTTCTTCTGTGCTTTTACTGAAACAGGGCGATATGGAGCACGTCTGCACAGCCAAGAGCAGGGCTATTCAACTGGCAACCCAGGCCCAAATAAAACCGGCCTACTGATCAGACACCTGGATCAGTGAGAACATAAAAAAAGAATATCCAAAGCATCAAAAAGTTTATGACGAAGTTGGCTGTGACAAATAATAAATGATATGCATATTTTAAGGCATCTCCTGTGATTGCAAACAATATTGCATTACTGCCATTCAGTAGAGGTCCTTATACAGTGCCAAAGGAAATTTTATATTTTACATAACACACAAAACAGCTAGATATATATTTACAGAAGGAATTCAGGTTAAGTAGCTTCCTGATGAATCAGTGTTGTTTCAACAGTTCCATGAATCCGATACAAAATGTTGTAATGTTGTAACTGCTGTAATGTAATGTTTTGGCCTCCCACTGTAAACTAACATTTCTATGATTTGTGAAAAGCCGCATATATCCCCACAATGTCTATTTTAAGGGAATAGGAATATGAATAATTACCCCAATGTATGGATATAAAAAAGAAAAGAAACACATCTCTTACCAGAAAAATTATATGACCAGCGGCTGAATTTTTAAGGTCAACAATAATATCAAAAACTTATTTCGAATCTGTGGAGGGCAATTAAACCAAAATAAGGTTAATTGGCCATTATGTGCCTCAAGGCATAACAACACTATTTGCAATTTTCTTAGCAAGGATTTAGTAATGTCAGTCGAGGCTATTATAGATGCCACCATTCCATGGTTTTCAGAGCCGGAAGTGTAGGGGTTCATGAATTTTTTTATTTCATTAAATCAGCAGCTTGAAAATGTAACTCTACGTGGGTATATATTATCTGATTATTCTAATTGGCCAATGGACATATTCTCTTTCAGTTAGACAAAATACAGGCACAAATGTTAATTTTCTTTTAGATTTCTTTAGACACTGTTTTATTATTAGATTATTCCTTGCAAACAATTTATGATTTGAGTGATTCATAACTGATGTTGCAAATCAAAAAAAATATTTGTCTGAAAAAAAGATTCTGAGAATTGAAGCAGTTTTCACATTCCCCATTCATATTTTCCCATAAGACTGGTGCAACACTAAAATGATCCATTTCATTTTTATTAAATACAGGGTAGGCATCTTTTTCACTTGTGTAACGCAGTAAACGGAAGCACTGGCATGTGAGAAGTCAGTACATAATGTTCCTGAAGAAGTTATTAAAAATGACCTGGAGAACAGGTAATGTTATTAACAAAAGCAGCAGATGGTAGCTGTTAGTCACTCGTAAATTAGCCGTCGTAAATGAATGCATACTGTAAGCGTGCGGACAGTAACCGAGCAGAAAACATTTAAGCAGATGGACGCATTTGAATATACAAAACATAAAAATGAAAAACCAAAAATACATAAATTTAGATTGCACTACAGGGCTGAGAAGCCGCCATTAGCATTCCGTCCCATTCTGAGCCAATGGCAGGTTGGAGTGAATGCAGGCCTCCTACGGGCCAAGTCCAGCGTCTGCATGAGCTCCTGCACCCGCTGCAGAGGAACCAGAGAGACCCGGGCGAGAGCACGGCAGCAGAGGGTGTGATGTAACAGCAGACTGCTAAAACGCCGCTCCGTCGTGTCATCTGTAAGGGCCTTATAACCCGACGGGTTAACCCAAAACAAACAATACAGCCGCAGCCTCGACAAGAAGGGCACACAATCATATATATACACACACACACACACACACACACACAGGACAGCCCGAGTGGCCAAATCAAACTGCCAGTTCAGTGAGAGAATAAAAATCTTTCCGCTCCTTACATTCAGACACACCAATATGTGTCAATAAAGTGGCAAGAACAAATGTTTCTCATTTTGCTTAGCTGTACTCCTTCTACTGAAGATGTCCAACTGAGGGGAAGGAGAACAGGGCAACAGCTACTGCAGATCTGTTCTACTTTGTTATGGAGAAATGGCCGACAGCTCATAAAGAACCCCTGTTCATAAAGAAGTCTCCAACAGGATCGGCTGGAAATAAATTATGTTTCCTTTGTTTCTCGTACCCTTCACTTGCCTAAACTCCCAACAGCTGTGTTTTGAAACCACAGAGGCAAAAGCAAAGTGATTTTTCTTTTTTATACAAACAAGGACAGGATATCCCACAGAGGGGTGTTTCAGTCATGAAACGAGCTGTCTAAACAGAAGATGAGAGGAACGAGACAAGCTTCAAAACACGTTTGGACAATACAAATTATGCACAAGCCTTTGTTCTGTTCTATGTTTGATCATTTTTCTGTCATGAGATCAATGACGCAAGTTACCGTTTGTGTGTGTAGGAATGGAAATTTTCTTCAGATTGTAAGTGATGTACAGTAGTATTATATATCGCGCAGACAGTGAAAACTGGCCAATGTGTCGTCTTTGTGATATTTGTTTTGTCTTTCCATGTCCTGGCTATTTATTCCTTCCGTAGGTGCATTATGGGAAAAATCTCAGAGTTGTTCTTCTACTCCACTGAGAAATACTTAGTGTAAATGTTATAAATCATCAACAAAGGATATGGGACAGAACCCAGGCCTGGATTCAATCAACATTTGTTTCAAATTTAAAAGTGAGTGTTGGCTATTTTCTACACAGTCACAGTTTTGCAAATTCAGCAAAGAAAAAGTGCAAATTGACTCCACTGTAAGTGAATGGGGGGAATGAAACTTTCACATTTATTTGCTAATCAAGTTAAAATGAATGCTGCTGGAAACAAGTCTCCATTCTTTATCCCGTTGGTCAAACCTTTTCTTTTTTAAATGTATCTGGCGGAGAAGAACTCTCCAGCAGCAGATTTGGGAAACGGTCCCAGCCGCTCCGTGCAGTGAGAAGTGAGCAGGGAGATCTTAACGAGCGAAACCGCAGGAGGGGCGGGTCTTATTCACTTTATTAGAGCTGGCCACGGCGTTCCGGGCCCCGCCGGGTCACGCTCCTCCCGATCGGCGCGCCTTCTTGGCGCAGGTGCCGATGGCACCGACGGACGTCTCTTCCATTACACGCTCCCGGCTCCCGCGCGCCCATCACGCCGACGGCCGCGGCGGCCGACGGAGGCTCTCACCGAGGGTTAGCGGAGCGCGAACGAATTTCTGAGCGTTCATAAGCACCACCCCCCCCCCCCGCCCGCCTGCTTCATTACTTTTATTTTTGTTTCTCTTAATCCATAAGCCATTTTGAGAAACAGGCTGGCAGCACTTCGTTGCCAGAACAGTATTAACTGGGTAAGAACAGGCGAGGGGCAGGGGGATATTAAATTGTCACATGGAGACATGAAATTGCTTTCTGTTTTCATGCGATGCATCACAAGCAGGCAGTTTCACTCTCACGACTAACGGGTTTCAGCCTTTATGCCCCGTCTGCACTGTAGCCTGTAGTCATTTCACAGCCTTCAATTCTCACATCGTGCATATTTTAATAAACAATAAGTACAACACAAATATATTACCTGATTTCAGTTATTATTTCTCAATAGGCAACATTTTTACAATACGACAGTTCCTAGTAGAAGCCAAGAGGGCTGTCTGTCTGTCAGTCAGTCTGTCAGTCTGTCAGTCTGTCAGCCAGACTGGGTCAGACAGGCAGCCTCTTGGTCTGAGTGTGAACCTTGTGTACGCAGACTCCCACAATGCACTGCTCTGTGATGGTGAGGTTCAGCCCTGCAGGGGCATAAAATTCACCCAGAGAGCGAGAGAGAGGACAGACTGTATTCTCTTCACTACCGCAGTTTGGAACGGGGGCAGGCCGTGCCTGTCGCACGGCTGCAGCGGTGGCTGCTGGGTTAACGTGGCAGCTGAGCCAAAGGCTCTGCTCTGTTGCCCTCTTCAGACCATCTCTGTGAGCAGCACCACCAGGGAGAGGGAGAGAGCAGGAGAGAGTGAGAGAGGGACACAGAGAGGGAGAGAGAGACAGGAAGAGAGAGAAAGAGAGGGAATGGCACACAAATACAAGGGAGAATGAGAGAGAAAGACACAGAAAGAGACCGGAAGAGAAAGAGGGAGACACCAAGAGAGAGACAGGGAGAAGAGAGGGAGGCAGAGAGTGAGTCAAAGAGAGAGAGAGGGAGGTAGAGAGAAAGACCAGGAAAGAAGGAGAAGGACAGTGGGAAGAAGAAAGAGAGGGAGGAGAGAGGGAGAAATTGAGGGGGAAATTGATGTTAAAAGGCAGAGAGAGAGAGAGAGAGAGAGAGAGGAGAGTGTGTAAGGACGCTGATCTTACCCAGTGGCACAGTGTGACAGTCAGCGCTGCAGATTGTTTAGAACACAGATTGTGGCTGACAGATTCAGCCCAGCTCTCCCCTACAATTTTCATCCAGAGTGACGAGCCAAAACACGAAGCATCAACACGTGCGCATGGAGACTCTCTGACACCGCCATTCCAACAAATTCAGCCCTCCCACAAGACCCTCCCACTCCAAGGACACGAGCACAACAATGCACAACTGTTCATTCTGTAGCCATTCGTCAGGAATCCAGCCTGATTCTCTTTGTGTTCCTGTTTCTTTGTTTATTTTTTATTTTCTAGTTTTTATTTATTTTTTATTTATTTTCGGTTTACTTTGTTTCGCTTGCGGTTGTGTTTTCTGTGTTCTTGTGCTTGGGTGTGCGTTTGTTATTTTTCCCCCTTAGGTTCCTGGTTCCTGCCCACGCCCCGCCCCAGTCCCGCCTGTTACCTCTTCTTCAATCAAGCCTCCACTAACCATCCTCACCTGCGTCCCATCATCCACTCATTAGTGTTGCTATTTAGTTTCGGTGTGCAGTTTAGTCTTTGCCAGATCGTGCCTCTGTTTTTCTGAGTAGCCTTTCAAGCCTTTCAAGTGTGTTGTCTTTCCCGGTTTTCGACTTTTTGCCTGTCCTGTTTTCGATTACGAGTTTAAGCCTGCCTGTTCTGCCTCTAGTTTTGGATTTTCGACTCTCGCCTGTTTTCTGACCTGTTCCCGGCTCCCGTTTTTGTACCTCTGCCTGATCGTGTTGATTCCCTGGACTTTGACCATTGCCTGTACCCTGACTTCGAGACTGCCTCTGATTTTGTACTTTGAAAATAAATCGCCAAGTCTTTGTAACTCTGGTCTGCTTCTGAGTCCTACCCCAGACCCTGACACCATTCTTCACTGAACAGTCCGGAGCATTCTACAGTATCAAGGCATGCTCAATGCATGCTACATGTCCTTTGATTCAATCAGGGGTGTCCAGTCTTATCTGAAAAGGGCCAGTGTCGGTGCAGGTTTTTGTTTTAGCCCAGCACTATGACACCTGATTCAACAAAACAATGTCATTTTGTTGAATCAGGTGCCATAGTGCCGGGCTAAAACAAAAACCTGGACTAAAGGTTTATTGAATGCTGAAAGGGAAACTGTGTTAATACCGGACTAAAGTCTACACTAACAGGTTACTGAAATAAAATAGAAGCGTGTGAACTACATGCTAATGACCCACACATTTCTCCTACATCGTCACACTATTCTCTCGACTGTGAATGCAAAACTAGGGAGGTTGTTAAGTTCCTTTTCTTTAAGTTGCTTCTTCCCATTTCCCGTACTGCAGCAAATGTTCTGTGCCACCCCATTGCGCCCTCTCCCAAAATGAGAGGGGAAGCTTGAGGCGATGGCCCAAAACGGAGCAGTACGGGCAAGGAGGGATACAATAAAGAAAGTTCTGGAAGAACGGAAGACGGCAGGGGGTTGGTGGGAGGCTCATTCGGTTAAGGCACCACATGCATCAGCTCCATGGTCTCGGATTGGATGCGGACCGTGCCGGAGCCTACCGTGGCCAGCAGCTCCACAGAGCGACACACTCAGGGCACGGGACGGTCGAGCCGGTCAGGCGCGCGTCACACACCGTGCGCACGTCCATTCTGACGGAAACGGTACGCGGGCACTGCAGGCACGCGTGCGTCACCGCCCAGCCTCGCCATCGCATTTCATGCGTTTTAAAAACGGAAGAGATGGAACGCAGCAGATGTGCACTTGGCGCAGGTGTGAACAGCTTGTGAAGTGTGGGGGGGGGGGGGGGGTAGACTCACTTTGGGAAGGTGGGGGAGGGGTGGGGGCTTAATGGGATCCCTGGGCTGACGACAGAACTGAGGCCCAGACTGGGCGTGCACGTCACAATGTTCTAATTATATAAAACAAACAAACCCTCATGTGAACCTGAGCCCCTGCTGTGGTTAGATTTTTATCACCTCAAACAAGAAGGCAGACAAAGTTCCAAAGAAGGGAAAAAATTATATAAAAATATCAAAATACATCAACATTCGTCAACTGAAAGCTGAAGGGTAGTTCTCTCGTGATCAATATCAGAATGTGTGTCACCTAAACCCTTTCAGTGACAGAAATGCCAAAAAGTAAAGTAAAAACAAGCACGGAGCCGTCCAGACCCACGGCGCAACTCACTTCCGCAGACACATTTTAGCTGGCACCGCCTGCGCATGCGCCCTAAAAACGTGCCTCAAAGGTCGACCGTGAGTGAGTGAGTGAGTGAGTGAGTGACCACAATTTGCCATGCACAGCCCACGGCCCCAGTTCCTGCACGCCGTGGGAAAAAGAAATAAATAATACATGCAGTACATATGATGCAACCCTACCCCTTCAACCCATCAAACCCACGTGTAAGCAATATGCCACCGCTGCAAGCCCACAGAACAGGGTAAATACAAAAGGCCCTGCGGTCGAAGCGTTTGGGTCGTAACAGTGACGGTTTCTAAATGGACACGGTCACCGGCAGCCACTGTGGGCGCCTCCTCTGCAGAGAGTTCACCTCTAAGTGTTCTGGGAATATACTTTTCCTCACTGGCAGCAGGAGGAGGCGCAGTAGCAGGAGGAGGCGCAGCAGCAGCGGGAGGCGCAGCAGCAGGGGGAGGCGCAGCAGGAGCAGCTGCAGTGGAGACGCGTGGTTGTATTCCCCTGACAGAGGTGCAGAAAGCAGGACAGGAAGAGTCTCTGCTCTCTGTGGCAATGTTCTGTCCCCCCCCCCCCAGGATCTGCCAGGCAAAAACGCACTGCATTCTGGATTATTAATGAAGATGATGGCAAATAGGAGAGCAGAACACTCCCACGCCCCTCCCCCCAGGATCACCCTGGCAAATCAACACCCTGCACCTTGGATTATTAATCAGGATGCTGGCGAATAGGAGAGCAAAGTACTCCCACGCCCCCCGTCGGAGTACCGTACGGTACGTACGAGTCGTCCAGCTGCATGGGAATCCACACACGCCCCCGAGCGGGACTATCTAAAGTCTGAGGCATCTGCACCAGGACCGAGGAACACGATATTACAACTGGGGGGGGGGGCGTAAATTCTCCTGTGGGACATATCAAAAGCTCTCTCTATTTTTGCAGGTCTGCAGTTTCGCAGCTCAGAAAGTCATTTCACTCGTCTAACCTCTGGCAAAGAGCCAACATCTTGACAGACATAACATTGTCTGGCAAGAGCTTCATCCAACATGTGCTTTAGCCTGCTACTGTCTTCCCTGAACTGGTCATTTTCTACTGCTGTGTGATCTTTCTCTCTCTCTCTCTTTCCCCCTCCATCTCTCTCTCTCTCTCTCTCTCTCCACCTAACTCTCTCCATCTCTCTCCCTCTCTCTTTCACTCTCCCTGTGCCACTCTCTCCCTCACAGACACACACACACACACGTATGTGCATACACAGACACACACACACACACACACACACACACAGTACCTCGTCTCCACTGTGACTGTGGTGTTAATAGAGCTCGGGGCTCAGGAGCCAGCAGTCACAGAAAGCAATGAGGATACACCTCACTGTGACCCCAGAGAGGCGTCGGAGGTCCTCCAGGGCAGCGTCTGAGAGCAGCGTGATCCCAGGCCTGGAGCTCAGCCCACAGACCAGACACCACAGAGCAAGAGTGACAGAGAGCTGCTGCTTCTGCATAGAGCTAATGTTTCATTCGAGAGAGCTACTGCGGGCTGCTCTAATGCGATAATACCACATGTGTGCTTGTAGGTGATGGAGAGAGCGAGAGGGAGAAGGAGAGAGGGCATGTGTGCATGCGTGCGTGAGATAGGCAGAGAAATTGGCCTCATTCACAAAATATGTGCATGATCACATTTGATTGTCAACGTGTGTAAGAACGTTTCCACGAACATTTCGGCATTCTTAATTTTTTTCCTTATATGTATTTGTTCATAGCTGTTTCCTTATACTAATCACATGAACAGGATTGCACATGAAATTTACAAACAATCAGCACTCATGATCTTATACACCTGAGATACGTACAAAAACAAAGGTCTGCACACGTGTCATGAATCCCATATTGGTTTTTGGTAGGAACATTTTTAAGAACAAAAATAAGAATAATTTAAGAAAGGTTTTGTGAATGAGGCCAAATTTCTGCATATTTATATCCTGAACATAAATGAAAACACAGCACATTTACAGTACATGGTAATTGCAATATACACTGCACTGATATATTGGTCTCCTAGCAACAAAAAAAAGAAAATAAGACCAATCAGTGGACACATTTGCAACTGGTTATCTGTGATGGCTCTCTGGACTCCAGCCGAACGCAGCCGGATGGAGCGCAGCAGCCCACGGGGGGAGGGACAGGAGGTGAGGCCACCGCAGGGGGCCAGAGCCGAGCGCCGGATCGATGCCGCCGTGCCGGCTCGTGAAGACGCGGCGCACACCGATAGCCGGGACGGGTGCTGCGGTGGCTTCATCTCCCAAGGAACACGTTTGCGCATTTCAGCTAAATCACGGAACCCTTCCGCTCTGTTCGAGGAGAACGGGAACAGTCAAGGGCCTCGTGTGGCCACAGTTAAATCCTTAGGCACAATTAAAGTAATATGCTATGCAACCCTAGTTATTTTTAGTTTATTCATTTTGTCTTCTGTAAAATTCTGTAAAAGACGAAATCAAGGGTTGCAGGTTTATTCACGCATCACAGAAATAAATTCCTCTAAACTTCTTGACGCCAGTTAAGTCAGTTCTGCAACGGCTGCATGACCAATTTCAGGTACGACGGCTGTGAGGCAAACTGTCTGCGGAAAACCCGTTAGGGCCGGGCGCCATGACGACAGTATCAGATAGGGACGATGATTGGCAGCTATTACGATGGGAGCTGGATATTGGGATTTACAGACGATGTCTGCTTTGCCGAGTTCGCTTCCACCCGCAGACACTGCACCTTAAAAAAGAGTAAAGGCCCGCGTGGCGGAATGCACAACAGACAGCCAAAAACGCATTCCTTTGCACCAACCGGTTCAAGGGAGGTCAGAAAAGCGAGAGGGACGCACCTAGCAACGTCAGTGCCAAAAGACAAAAAGAGAAAAGAACGCCCCCGTTTGTCTCTTTCTCGCTCAGTGGTCCCTCGCTATTCAGGTGTTTTCAGGGCTTTTCCAACATCGCCTGTTCCTCAGGTTATTTAAAAGGTCTTTTCTTTGTCTGATCTCTTCATGAACGTGACTAATGAAGTTAATGACCGTTGTATGAGTAACATTTGGCAGTGCCACCGAAGAAGCCTTTAATACTGCGTGAGAACGGACAACGGGCCTCACAGGCAACAGAAATAGTGTAAAACTGGTAGAGCATTTCTTGTAATATCTACAGCCTGCTGATAATAAACATACATCGTAAATTTTCTGGCATGTGTACCCTATGACAGAGACTAGAAGAATATTAGAAGGTTTGTACATAATAAGCTAAATATTACATCATAACATGAGTCCACCAATAAAAACGAATTATATTAAAATGAAAACAGGCTATAGTACAGGGGCAATAGTATTTTTACATGACAGTATTGTGATATTTTTCCCTAGCCCTAGAACCGGCCCACAATATCAAGCCCTTTGACTGAGGAGCGTCATGCAGTTTATTTCAGTAGCGGGCAGGAGATGAACTAAAGCATCACAGCAGGCGAGGGGGGGGAATGCTCTCCAGGTGTTTTTGCCCAACACCCCAGTTTCTCACTTCCTTTGTCTGCCCAGCAGTTAATCAGCCTGGCATTTAAAGTGTGAAGACTACAGTCTCAGCGGCTCACAGTCCCCTAACCCACGGCTCTGTGACTGTGGCAGCCACCAGCTTAGTGCGTATTCAGCTAACAGCCAACGGCAGCACTCATCATTATCATCGCCAACATCATAAACATCACCGCCACCGCCACCACCACGATCATCACCACCTCTATCAACATCATCACCACCACCGCCGCCACCATCACCACAATTATTCCCAGGTTGGACATGGTCGGACTTGTTGTACTCTTGAGCATGGTACTTAACCTGCATTGCTTCAGTATACAGCCAGCTGTATAAATGGATACAATGTAAATGCTATGTAAAAAAAAAAGTTGTGTAAGTCACTCTGGATAAGAGCATCTGCTAAATGCCTCTAATGAATAATGAATGAATGAAGTCTGGGGTGAATCAGTCTGATTTAGCCAGACGTCCTCTCAGAGTCACGTCAGTGCAAACGCGCGTACCCACTTCACCCCATTGTGCATCTGCACTTTGGGGATGGGAGATGGAGACTGCTCCGAGGTGTCCACCCCCCCCACCCCCCCCCCCTCGCCCCCCCCCACCCCGCCAGTCTTTGAGCGGAGCATCGCCTCCCCCCTCGCTAATGCAGCGCCTCCCCCAGCTCCTGCGGCGGCGGCTCAAACGCGGCTCTTCACCAGGCCGCGGGAAGCTTTCAGAGGACGTGGGAGGACGAGCTGCAGAGGGCTCCGATTACCCAGGCATCAGAATAACAAATGAAGGAAGTCAATACAGGAGGAAAGAGTGAGGGGGGGCTGGGGAGAGAAAGAAAAAGAGGGGGACCATGGAGAAAGAGAAAGAGAGAGAGGGAGGGGGGTTGAGTGTGAGGGAGGGAGAAAAGGAGAGCAAAACCCTGAAAGGTAGGGTGGAAAAGCTATGTTCTGGGAGAGGGGAAGATCTAGAGCTCCCCAAAGTCTCCTGTCTCAAAGCCCACTGAACTCTGTAGACAGAGATAGGAAGCAGACTGAGGGGAGGGGTGATGGGGGGCGCCTGGGTGATTTGGGGGGCATAGAGACTCCTGGGGTTGTGTGTAACCCTGGGACATCCCAACTGTGCCCTCAGTCACGGTGCAGAATGACAGGCCCTTACCACAGGCCACACCGAGGAAACCAAAACATCATAATCAATCTTCCTGCTCCTCCGCACTGCTAAAGCCTACCGAGAGAGAGAGAGAGTGTGTGTGTGTGTGTGTGTGCGTGTGTCCATGCATGTGTGTAAGCGTGTGTGTGTGTGTGTGTATGTGTGTGTACATGTGTGTGTGTGTGAGTGTGCGTGTACGTGTGTGCATGTGCATGCATGTGTGTGTGTGTATGTGTCTATACAATTAATTGCTACGGAGTGCATTTCTCCACTTTTTTCTTAGAAAAGCACAAAAAGCACAGTTATTTTTCCTTCACAAGTCTGTCACTATACACAATCAACATGAGGATGTAAATTTAACGCACTCCATGTCTTGCCAAGTCTATGTATTGCATCACATATTTACCAAAGACAGCAAAACACAGACAGTTTTTGCTAAGTGAGCAAAAATAATTTTTTGATACAGTATAGTAACATAATAATAAGCAAAAAACCTCCACATTGTTCCCAGAGAAAGATGTAGATATCTTTTCTGTCCTCCACTAGCCACTTGCAATGCTTGCACATAATGTTGCGCGGGACACTGAAGTGTTCGTATCTCTGCGGGGAAATGATAACCCACTCAGCAGTCGCTTTTTGCGCTCAGCTCAGTTAGCATACACCAGGGGATACATTTTACGGACGATGAACATCAGCAAATAGTATCGTTGGCCTGCGGTTTGACCCACGCTGCACTGCAGCCCAGAGCGTCATCTCTCCGACTGGCCCAGCTGAGAAATACAACATGGATGCCTCCCCGTACCAGCGCTTCACCCACAGACTCATCCGCGATGCACCGCCCCAATATCGGCACGGGCAACACAAAATTAAAAGTCCGTTAATAATGGGATTTATTCACCAAAGCTGCGGTGATGTTCTCTTATTTACGAGAGATGAACTGCAAAACACCATCACTACCACCGCGATCATCACTAGTACCTCTATCAACATCATCAGCACCACAACCGCCACCATCATCAGCATTATCACCGCCATATTATAAACATCACAACCTGAAAGATCATAACCACCTCCATCATCATAATCATTATCATGACCATGACCACCACCACCTTCATCATCATCATGACCATCACCACCACCTCCATCATCAGCACTACCAGATCACTATCTCCATCAAAATCACATTAACGTCATTGATCATCAGTGGTCATCAGCGGCCATCACAGGTTCCATGGCCTTTTCCCTCAGATTTTTCTCATCCCCATTCAGTGCTGCAGAAAACATGAAAATGGGCAACATCATCCTATCCAGATTTACACACCTGTTGACCACTCCGCTGTGAACACTGCAGCATACAGTGACGTGGTGTTTTGCTCATTCTGTCTGTTTGAATGATTTAATGACATTATTTTTTGAGGGGGTACCAGGAACCACAAGAGAAAAGACAATGACTGATATAAAAAGATACGATTTTTTGTGTGAAATGCCTCTTTAAATCTAAAAGCCCACAAGACCACATCGGACCACTTTCAACAACCGCTGGGAAGAAGAAGTAAAAAGAAATAAATAAAAAGTTTCCATAATCTCCACCGTAGCCGGGAAAACATCCCCATTAGTTTCCCCTTTGTCCCACACCCACTCAAAACAAGTCTGGCCTTCTGTATACAGAGCCCTTGTTGTTTTCAGATGTCTAACCCTAACCTCAGAAATGCCTCCCTGTGTGTGTAATTACTGTGTGCCTCCCGTGCCCCACCCACCCCCCCCCCCCCACAGCCCTCCTAAACAGCCCCTATTGTGTCTCTCGTTCTGCGACAGCCAGATCTCTGACGAGGGTGAAGCTGGTGCTGCTGGAGGGACGGGAGTTTGTGAGTGTGTCAGCTCTTTTCTTAAGGGGGTGTGATGTCCCGTGGAGCTCGTCTGAGTGGAGGCCCCGGTTTACTGAGACTGCGCTTACAGTCTGTCTGGAATGCGCGAGTAGGCCCGTGGTAAAACTCACTTCTTTTCATCCTCATCTCAACATTCAGCCCTCAATGGAGAAGTCCAAAACCACCCCCAGCCGGTTGGGGGGGGGGGGGGGTGGCACAACAATGCAAAATAGCCATGGGGTCACGTGGGGGCGGGGGCAATTTGCAGCCTACGGCCAGTTGTAAATGCAGCCGAAGGCTTCTCGTACGGGTTCGAGATAGACTGCAGTCCCCAATGCGACTTGGGCTTCTCCTTCAAGGATGAAGAAGCTTGGCTTTAGCCGGCTAGCCGCTGTGGACGTGTGCTGAAGGGACTATTAAGACAGAGACCATGCGTAGCGGTACGTACTGCAGAATTCCACAGACCAGAGTGCCAAAACAGATCAGACGGCGAACGCTTTCCTTCGATTCTGCTGGCGAAGGCATTACAGTACAGTGCGCTGACTGTGCAGTCATTGATTCAGCTGACTAATAACCATTCACAGTACAGCAGCTCTTAAATAACACTTCAGACTCAAGGAACTTGTGGCTCCAGGCAAAAAAAAAAAAAGTTAATAAAATTAACTAAATGAATTAAACGCGGTGACATCAGGCCTAAGAAATCAAGCGAACTGCCAGGCCTGTCAGAACCGTGCCTGAGTAATGAGCGACAGGCGCTTCCCACGCTTTCTGGCGCACGCGGGCACGCACACCTCAGTTCGGCAAGCGGACGAAGGTGATTCTGGACAGTCGTGCACGCGCGGCCATTTGCGATCGTTAAATATTCATCTAATACCACTGAATGTTTGGAAACCAATGAGCACAAGACCAGGAAGAGTAAATGGAATGCACATATCCAAATGACGGTACGAAGTCCGTGTCGTAAATATAGAAAAGGTAAGGGGTATAAACACTTGCCCATCCTAGCGTTCATTAAATAAACCAACAAAAATAAATGAAAATCAAAAGGTTTGCACTGCTTTGTGAGGTCAGATTATGCTAAGGAGAATGACTGTAGTGTAGTCAGAGCATGGAGATGGGTCTTTCCAGCAAGGAAAATTCCCACACGACAGCAAATATGGTTTGGAAGTCTTTCTTTTGTAATTCATCCTACAATTCAAAGCCAAGCAGGTAAAGAATTCAGGGCATTCATTCCATGAACCAGCCACAATTATCTTAAACCTCACCCGTTTAAAGAAAGCCTTTTAATAGTTTTTGTTCAGCTTGAATGAAGAACCAGAAGCCACCTTTCCTGTTTACCTTCTGTGGGTCCCACCAGCACGTTTCTACTGCACCACAGGCCGCAGGTATGCAGGTGATAAACACAAATGCGCTGCTCGGTGAATCACACACACCTGAGATACATCACAGGTACACCACCATATACCTGACAAGCTCGTGCAGTGCTCTGATACGAGGAAGAAAACTCTAATTCTCTAAACTCTAATTCCCAGAGACAAAACACCACTTTCCTTTTGCGTCTCTGCAGATAAGCAGATGCATATAGCCTTCACGCCCGCACGTTCCAGCAATCCGCTCTGAACATCCTGTGTCACTTCCGTTTCCAGGGCAACCACGGTTCCTTATTTTAGAGCGTGTACCTCATCAAATGTGGAATCGAAAGCCAAAACATGGGGTTTGAGTGGTGGGGGGGGGATCTGCTATGTGGGAAACAGAGCATGACCAATATATCAGAGGGATAAAGCACACAAACTGATAAATGGCATGTACTGGTCAAAGACTACAGACAAAGTACTGTAAATGTCTGGCACAAAGTAGGCTATAGCACAGAAATGAATAGGCTGGCAATAATCTTGGTCCCAAAGGAATAAACCATTCATTCATTCATTCATTCAATTCAATTCAATAATATAATGTTTTGCAGAATTCCAAAATAAGGGCAGCAGTGTAGTATAATGAGCTGCACCTGTATTGTTTACTCTTTAGTGGTAGGAAGATAGCAAGCGTTGCTCGGCTGAATTGCCTGCTCTCATCATTATGTTATGGTATCAGGTTTCAGTATATATATCCAGCTGTATAAATTTATACTTACAACTATAATAAGTTCTGCAAGGCGCTCTGGATAAATGCCAGTAATGTGCATACATACAGGACATTTGTCAAGAGTCTTTGCTGTGATCCAAAATGGCTATTCCAGAGACGGGGAGGCAGGTGACACTCCAGCTTTCCCTCTCTTTCCACACCACAATCTTTTTTTAAATGGGTTTTCACAACAAGTTTTGCAGAGATGGAATTGAGGTTTACAGTGACACCACGACAGGCCGTTGCCTGTAACACCCTGCAGTCACACCGCCTGAACAATCACAGTGAACAGAATGACTTCTTTATCAAGCTGACTCCCACACGCGTCCCCCACATACTGTAGTCACGCAGCGCACCCCACTCAAAAAAAGCCCAAAGCAGCGTGACCACCATGAAGGTTTCCAACTCCAACACAAAATTGTACGTCTATAAACATAATTGCACACACACACACACACACACACACATACACATACACATACACACATACATACACATGGCAAGTGACACAATCTTCTGATTCAATGTATGGTGAGACCCATTTAATTAGTAGCACCTTCCAATAGAAAATGGCCTTCAACAACGGTAATAAAAAGAATGAGTGAACCGTTTGCTGGTTTTCAAAGACACTCAATTTTTAAAAGGTTTAGAATGACTGCTGAAATACTGGAATCAACTCAAGAAATAAAATCTGATTAAAATAAAACCTCAATTCAAAACACCCAATTTTCTACATCTAATCTTCTAAAGAAATCTTTACAAAACTCGACAAAAAAGCAGATCTTTTGAAACTCAACCAAGCCTCAACTCTCAAAGAAGTAAATTAGCAGTGGTTCCCATAGTTATCTTCCATCACTTCTCTTCTTCTGCCTATCAAAGCGAAAACAATCCCATAATCCCCCTGGTACGCTCCGCTACTGTTATGGCCATTACTGTTGCCATGACTGGAAGTCTTCTTCCAAATTCAAGGGGCTTCAGTTGTAAAAGTCCCAACTCGGAAAATGACAGTGGCTCCATTTCAGAGCCAAACAGCAATTTCATGGCTGAATAGTAACAGAATGATTAGATAACCCCCAAAGTGGACACATCGATCCCTACTGCAGTCTGAATTTAAGACAATCCTTTTGGCGTGGGAGTGCTCACTCTGAAATGAAACCAGTGTGAATCCTCATTAATTTAGTTTCCACTTTTTTTTGTTTCAACAATCTCAACAGTTTGGACACAAACCTCCCCGGTCACAACAGCCGAAATTGTAAAGATGTTAGCCCTGCATATGTTGCCTCCCCCAAACACCAAACTAATACAGATTTCAGAGCAAGGAATACAGACAATTGATTCGGCATCAAATTTTACAAAACTCTACAACAAAAAATTGCCTTTGAACGTGGTCAGATTCCAGTGGGGTTCTGCTCTTTTGCTAGGCCGAACATAGAGGCGAAAGCAGGAGCAGCATCGGTACAGTCTGTGCCAGCTCTATCCAGTAGAAGAGAGCAGTGTCTCAACATCAGTCTTGGGGCCTGCACAATGCCAACATGGGAATTTTACTCTTCTTGGCGTGCACAGCCATTTCTGACATAATGTGGCTTAAGAGGGTAATAATCCCTCTAAACATGAAAAGCAACAATTAAGAAAAATAAACAGCTTGTTAAAATTGTGCTCTGACGGTTTAGCCAGATAGCAATGTGCCCATACACAAAGTAAGAGAGGGTACAGGAGGATACTTATATGCTATTCCAGTCCACCCAGCAGCAATAACACATCAGGAAATGTTTGAAAATACTACATAATGCATTAAGGCCAAGGGATCGCTTTGCTTTCAGAGCGTAGCAACCAAAGCCTGACATTTAAAAAAAAAAGAAAGAAAGAAAACTTACTTGACTAAGCTAAACACACATGCCGACAGGCGTACACTGACAGTGCCTCAGTACCTTTTGAGACTTGGCCATTGGGGAATGGGGATCCTCAGGCTCTTCTTCCTAATTGAAGATTGAGTTACACCGTGTGGCACACGATGGCTTATCCCCTTACAGAATTTAATTTGCTTGTGAAAAGGGGTCCAAATACAACACATTGGCAGAGGCAAGAGGATGCTGACGGGTTCGTGCTGACATGGGCGCGAGAGACGGCAGGCCGGACAAAAACAAAAGATTGCTTCGGAGGCAGAGAGAGGGAGGTCTTCATTCAGTCTTACAAGTGGAGGACTCAAGCACATGATAGATGCAGGATACAAGAGTCCAAAATCACCTGCATTCATCTTAGCTCTGTGGTCCACAAACCAGTAACCCAAGAGCACCGTCCTGCCAGGTACTGGGTGGTGACCAGGCGTCCAACCCCTGTGCTCAGCAGGCCAATCACATAAAAACACATAATGGATAACTGCAGTAATGACACCGTTCCAAGTATTTACTAGAAATATACAAAGATAAGTTAAAAGACATTGTTTAAAAGTTTGCTGACAGGTAAGTGGTGGAGGAGCTGGAAACTTTTGGTGACACTACAATAATATTCACCTCAGGAGAAGAGAAGCAGAGGGGAGGGGAGCGGGAGGGGACTCACCATGAGTGTGCTGCGAATGCTCTCATAGGTCTGGGGTGGGGGGGTCGGGGTTCGTGTGTTCCTCTCGGGTGGGCCGCAGCCCCGGTCCCATTCCGGGGCGGTAAATCCAGCAGCGCTGCGGGGGAGCAAAAAAGACACGGGGGGGGGGGGGGGGTTAGAATGACCGAGGTGCAGGAGGGCAACACGCCGAGGGGAGGGCGCCAAGGATACACAATCCTGGAGCCGCCCCCAAGGAGCACAACCCCGGGGAACAGGAAACACCAGCACGGCTAAACTACAAAAACAGCACAAAACCAAAGGAAGACTTGGGGGTAAGCCAGGAGCCATCTGTCACCGGTGCTTCCTGTGTTTTCCGGGCTGGGTTTCCGGGGAACGGTCTTTTCTGGCTGTTTCTACACCGCAGCACCTTAACCCCCCAGAGGCACCGATTCTCCACCCAGCGTTCTGAACCAGGAGAGAGGGGCGACCCGCTCTTCACCTCCGACCCCTCAACCGAAGCGCGAGGCGTGCCTACCCACGCAGTCAGAGAGGTTCAGCCAAGACCGGTCAGGTGCTAACATTAGCCATAACGCTCAAAGAAATGAATGGTGGCAACAATTAGCCAGTAAATGGGTGCTCAGCCTGTTACCGGCCAAAAACAATTAATGGAAGTCAATTGGGAACTTTATGAAGGGTGCTACTTTTATAAATGCAGCACCCTTAATTTGTTTATAAATCGTTTATTCCTATTTTTTCTTCTTTCTGCATGAAAAAAAAACTTCAATGTATTTGCAAATTATGAGGCATGACATCTCATTTTATAAGGTTAGGACCTGTGCAACAGATGTGGTAAAATCAAATGCTAAGGTAGCGCTACATATCTCCTGGTCATCAAAGCATCCCCGACGTTGTTCAAAAATGCAATCCCCTCATGTTGCCATGGCGATGCACGATACAATAACTAGGCACGGCGCTGAAAATAAGAAAAGCGCTGTGGCAGGTCTTCCATCGTGCCAACCTGAGCGGCTTGGCAGGTCTTTTGTCGTGCCAACCCGAGGGGTTCCTGTGGATGACAGCAGACGGAGAGCGGCGATTGATCGGCTGTTTTCTTAGCGTTCCCCGGGGGTGTTTTTGGGGGCCTCCGTCATCGTCTGCTGTACTGGATTACACCTTAATGTTGGACGTGCTACACTGTCATTAGTCAACCTGGGGAAATTAAGAAGAGTGATCTGAGCCAGAGCGTGGGACAGAAAAATGAGCACGGGAATCCGGCAAGACGTCGGCCACGAGAAGCACGTGCTCTCTTTTGAAGGAAGACGTCATCTCTCATTTCCTTGGGCACTTAGGCTTCACAGCTGACAAAGATAAAAGCCATATTTGTTTTGGTCCTTCTTTTTTTTTTCTTCTTTTTCTTTCTTCTCCTTTCTCTTGTAACACAATCTGTCCAATTCTGTCCAGATTTTTCCACACTCATTAGTTAGTCACATGCAGCAATGCCTTCAATACTTTCGGCCACCAAATGTGTTTTTCTAGCGTCAAAGTCTTATCAGACTTCATCAAATCACATTCATCTCAAATCCACTGCTCTTTGGTACAAACTGCTTATCACAGTTCATGGAACCAAACACCCACTGACTGCTGCAAAATTAAATTTCCCCATAAGTTCTCAACTAACAAATCAGACACTTTTATTGCTCAGAGCACCTGGATGTGCCTTAAGTACAGTGCCATTGAGCTGCCAGGGGCCAGGAGCCGGATTAAACACAGCTGCCAAACATGTTTCTCACACATGAACATAATTTAGCACAGAATTCTCTCCAATTTCCCCTTACAGTCACCATGGGTCCGGGATTTATTTTAGATGTGCCTGAACTTATTTTCCATGCTTCTGATCCCCAGCCATGTGCAAGAAAGCCGTCTCCGAATACAGATTGTCCGTAACTTCTCTCAGAAGTAATTGCTTCATTGAAACATCACGTATTCGCCCATTCCTCTAGAGCTGGGGTGCCCAATTTTATCCAAAACAGGCCAAGGTCTTGATTGTAGACCACAACTAGTTAATAAGTTGAAGAAGGTGTCTTAGTGCTGGGCTAAAACAAAAACCTGCACCCACACTGGCCCTTTTGGATAAGACTGGACAACCCTGCCCTGGATGTACTTTTTGACATCTGAAGTCAAATGTAGTCTGAAATCCTTGTGGTTCTCTGCAAACTAGTTTTTGAAATATCCTCCATGGAAAACGTCAGCAGATTCAAAGGCGACATAAATAAACCTCACAGCTCAATATTTTCGTAACTGAGACAGGTACCCGATCAGATACCTGTGATAGCTTTAAAAAAAAAAAAAAACTGGCATTAAAGACTGACACAGAATTATGGAGTGACACTCAGTGATTAATCCCTGATACTTAAGCAGCCTGACGCAGTAATAAGACCCTGCTACTCCAGCTAAAAGGAGGATGTCCATTAAACTGGAAAATTATACATGCGATTTGTCAAGTTATACAAGTCAATCTGTCCAGCAACTCTGCAAAACAATCCAGCACTTAAGACCAGGGCTACTTATACACAGAAAATGCATACTGCCTCATGATGACTGCTTCTACAAGCACTAGCTGGGTTTGTGCATGTGGCATACTTACATCATGTAGGCTACATAAACCGTGAACGGAAATTTGGCCACACTTCTCATAAAAAAACCTCTGCGCTGTGCATTTTGGTAATTGCCCATCGACTCGAGAGCTATTTCCATCGCAAGCTGTTCATGCGACTGTAATTTCATGTTAAGTCAAATTACAGTTGTGTCCAAGACTATGCGGAGGAAAAGCTAAATAAAGGGAAACAAATTCCAGTTGAGTAACTCTTCCCAAGAGAGTGTTACTTAAAATAATGTACATGACCCACACACAGGACGTAAAAAAACAAACTCAAATGATCCAAAATCACTGTGGACCATATTAATTTTTTTTAAATCACAAAAAAAAACTCTATAGAAACAGTGGGATTCCACCAGTTAGCACACACACAGTCTGTAAGTTGTCCAAACCATGTTGTGGTGCCAGCTAAATGTTTTTTCTGTTATGAAAATGGTAGGGTTTAGGATTCCTTCCTTTGCCACCTGTTCCAAGGACTAATAGAGATCAGAATTCTTAATGTGGCTATGAAGGAAATCATGAAGAAAGGAACTTGGGTTTCTGTCAGGGTTTCAAACGCAAGGTGTTTAAAATAATAAGGCCCCGAGGACATGTTAAACTACAAATCCCAGACCTTGGTCCCACCGGATCTATCACTACTGGGGTCAAAGAGCAACCCACAAATACACTGAAAAGAAAAACAAGGTCATTTAAGACCATACGTTTGCAGTAAAAATGCATATGGGGAGAATTACGTAATTTTCTACATTACGTCCTACATTACAATTTTAAGCCCCTTTATTTGACTTGCATGAAAGTTCACAATAGGACACAAGTTTTGTCATTGGAATATGTAAAAATGAAAAAAAAATATTTTACTGCAGCTTGAGCCAACGGTAAAAGTTCATGAACAAAAAAAAAGATCAGGAACAAAGCTGTAACCTGGGAGTCACGTTAATGAAAGGCTCTTTTTTCCGGACGCGATTAAATCTGTGGCGCTTAAATCACAGCGCAGCCAAATTAAACTTTCACGGGTTATTTCAGGAATGAATCTCATTAGACGCCGGTACAAAGGAACCCCGTTTGTTTGCGTTTGCAGAGATCAGCCAGTAACAGTGAGGCTGAAATATCCAACTCTCCTAATTTCACACAGCCTGTTATCACTGCGTCTCCACACAGCTGTCAGAACAAAGCCTTATTGAGCACTGAAACAACATTTCTGCAATTTATTTTAAAAGGTTTAAAAGGTGTGAGCCATTTAACTTGACACTTCTTAATTAGGAAATTCAATAATTGCAAACAAAATTCACTTAAAATTGAAGCACTTGTCCCTGGTTTACACAATACTCAGACAGGAGGTCTTATGTTCTTATTGGTTATAGGCTAAAAACTACAGAAGGATAAACGTGTTCACGGGTGTTAAAAAGAGACTCAGAAATCAATAAATGGACGCAAAAACACATTTGGGAATGTCAGTGATAAAATGCATTGAGGAAAAGTCACAGCTGGAAAAATGTTCATTTTTTCCAGAACATGTTAAAGTGGGGAAAAAAAGCATAAACTGAGATCACCGAGGGTTCATCTGAGGAGCATCACAGAGCCTGCAGTTTCCCGGGAAACAGGCCAGAACAGCAGCCCTATGGCTCGGTTGGTACGGTTCGTTTGATCCCAGGGGACTACATAAACAAAAAATGTACGCATTCATATACTGCATGTCGCTTCAGATAAAACCGTCTGCTAAGAAACACGTATAGAATTCCCAATACCCTCGATATTCTTACACCCTGGTCAGTGCTCCACAAAGATTCCCTCAGCGGTTTCGGTCAGCTAAACTCATCGGCGTGTCACACAGAGAGCGGGGCGGAACAGGCCCAAACGTTGGAGTGAACAGCAGACAGAAGCCTGAGCCCTGGCGGGGCGGGGCCAAGACCCGCGTCTGTCTCTGCTTTTTGGGGTCAGTGTGCCGACGCCACCGTAGGACTCAACACTGAGCATCTCATCTGTAACTTATTTCTGTTATAAAATTGTGCACCTTTTTGGATTTATTTCAAACGGCCAAGATGGCTTTTCTAAATCTACCGGCCTCAATCGCAGGCCTAGCTTATTAAACACACGGACACCTGATAGTACAGCAGCGGTGCATCACAGACAGAACGATGGACACAATGGAATCGCCTAGCGCCGATATCTCACCCACACGCCACACGCAGCGTCGGGACTCGCCCTCCACCAATGAGAGGAGCTCTGTGGAGAGAGAGAGAGAGAGAGAGAGGTGCCGAACGCCTCTGCGCTCTGACGGCAACCGGCCTTCGCTGGGGGCGCAGTAAAATGCTGTCTTGTGTCACACATGTACATCTGACATCACACAGTGATATCACACAGTGAACAAAACTGCCTTTATGCAGCCTGGGAGTTTATGAGAAAGAGAGAGAGAGGAGACTGGGAGAGAGATGGAAAGAGAGACAGGGTGAGAAGAAGGGAGAAATAGGAAAATGGAGAAATTAGAGAAACCAATTGAAATCAAAACAGAAAAAAAGCCTACCGAAAAGGAATAGATAGAGAGAGCAAGAGAGAGTGAGGGAAAAATAGACAGAGGGAAAGAGAGCAAGAGACAGAAGGAAAGAGAGAGTGAGCGAGAGGGAAAGAGAGTGAAAGAGAGCGGAAAAGAGAGAAAGACAGAGAATGTGTGCGAGTTGGGAAAAGCGCATGAGCAATTCCGTGACACAGGCCCGTGACACAGCAATTCCACGGGCTTCCTGCTCCGGTCCCCCCTCTCGTCAGTCTCGTTTGGGGGCTGCTGTCAGCGAGAGGGGCATTACCCTTCGAAGCTCCAGAAATGGCGACGCTGGCATTAACCGTAACAGCAGAGACAAAAAGCCAGCAGGCTCGTATAAGGCGGGCCTGAAGGGGAGGCCCAATCAAACGGCGGTGATGATGTCATCTCCACCCTCCGAAGTCGCGGGCGCCAGCAGGGCCCGAAGTCCAGAAACAAACGCGCCGCGGCGCTCGCAGCTGGCGTGAATGACAATCGCGGCGAGGCCGCGGCCGAGCGGCAGTGAAGGGATCCTCATTCACACGGGCTTAGAGAGGAGCGAGCAGGGGAAGACGTGCTTCCATGGCCCGGCAGAGATCAGACACGGAGAACGCAGGAGCGGCGGACACGCGCGTGTGGCGAATCCAATGACACGCCGCGCAGACACGCGTGTGGGAGGGCCCGAGCGAGGGGATCCTGGGACTTCAGCAGTCCTCTCGGCTTTGGAACCCGCTTCACTGTCCGGGTTTTAAGGGGGGGGGGGGGGGGGGGGGCGATTAGAGGACTCTGTCGTGCGCCACGTCGAGAATTCCTGCGTTCAAAAAGTCAAGGGCCGTTTGTTTTTCTGCCGCTTTCCCGCGTGGCTGATGAGTCGCCACAGTTCTCGGGGAACAGGGCTGGCGACTGGCTGGCTTCCCCACAATGATCCAGGAGATGATTTCACCGCCATTTTGGTGCTCCCATTGTGAGCTCTCTTTCTTTCTTTCTTTCTTTCTTTCTTTCTCTCTCTCTCTCTCGCTCTCTCTCTGTCTGTGTCTCTCAGTATTTCTCTATCTGGCTTGCTCTCACACTATCTCTCAAAGTCAAGGTCTCTTGCTGTCTTTCTCTCTCACAAACTCCTGTTTCCTCCATCTCTCCCTCTGTCCCCCGGTAAGGTCAGACCGAGGTTCCACACCTGAGTCCATCACATGTTTTTATAGTCTCTGAAGACAAACAAAAATGTTGCACTTAATTCAATTAATCACAACCAAGCAGCACATTCCTCTCTTCTGTTTGTTCAGGATATTCATCCAAGCGGGGTAAAGCAGCGTGTGTGTGTGAGAGTGAGTGTTTGTGTGTGTGTGTGTGTGTGTGTGTGCGCGTGTCAAATTAAACAAAACCTAAACTGCTCTACAGTCTATATCATCATGACCAGCGGTGTCAGAATTCAATACTTTAGCACAGATCTTTACTAGCACACCTGAGTGTGATGCATTGGGTCTGAAACAGATTTTTCAAACACTCTGAGAAACAATGTAAGTCCATCAAAATACCTTCTCAAATATATATATACAAATATCTGGGACAAGAAAAGTGGTTCTTTCGTACATTATGGACTGGAGGAGAGAGGGGACCCTGCTGGAGACCCAGCATACAGGACCTCAGTGAAGCCCACTGGGCAGGCAGGTGGTGTGAAAGGCCTGCTTTATAATCTGCATGAAGTGGTTAAAGTCCAGAACCACTGTCAGGCCCTTCTTAACCGTGAGCTACAGGCCTTAGCCTACCTACTGACCAAGGGCTTTCTCCATGACACAGATGTGTGTCTGTGGTGTCCCACAGTGCTCACAGAGGAAGGGCCTCTCTCTCTCTCTGTCTGTCTCTCTGACTCTCTCCGCCCTTTTATTTTGAAGGGATTAATTGAAGGGTATGAACTGAAATATAACAGGATCTGTAGGTTGGTATAAAAAGAAACGGGCAGAAAAGTTCCCATTATAACCGGCAAAACTGGCAAAAGAGAGGGCAACGTGGAGGACAGAATTAGCATCTGGGGAGTGTTTAAGAGCCTCTCCCCACTGCTGCCACAACAGCAGCTACAGAGGATTGCAGTTACTGCGAGCAGCCAATCAGAACCCTTCCTTACTCCTTTGTGAAGGGAGCAGCTAATCAGAACCCTTCAATAGTCCTCCATGCACAGAGCAGCCAATCAGAACCCTTCCTTACTCCTCCATGCAGGGAGCAGCCAATCAGAAGGGCAGCGAGGGCAACAGCTTCCAAACAAACGTCTAAAACCACACTCGAGAAGCTGTGTCTGCCGGGAGCCATTTAATCAGACTTCCACGGCGCGTAGTTCGTTGGCTTACTGACAGCCAAGCCGTTTGCTGTGCTGTTAAATGACTCTTGTCTCAGGCTCCTAATTTATGCCTGCACAATCATTTCATATCATTTAAAGTGTCACCTGCAGTGACTCGGCCAATTCATCATCTGACGCGGTCGTGATGTCAATGCAGAAAACAACGGCCACACTGGGAGGGATATTTATTTATTTGTTTATTTATCGCTTCAGAAACTGTTCTGCAGCTATACTTTCCACTGTTTACAAGCATCTGATGCCATTCATTACAAGGCATGAATCGAATTTACAGCGGAATTAAAGCTACATTTGCAGACTTTATACTTAATGTGGAGCAAATAAAGCCAAAGCATTGTTTACTGACTGTCGTTAACTTCTGGAACCGAAAAAACAACCAGAATGGCATGAATATGAATCCATGTCTTTTTTTTTTTGGTGTGGGAGGAATTCAGAGTACCTGGAGGAAACCCACGTGAACACGAGGAGAACATGCTTACTCCACGCACAAAGGATCCAGCCAGCCGGGACTCGAACCCGGAACCTCCTTCTTGCGAGGCAGCAGTGCCAGCCGGTAAGCACATTGCTACTTACTGTAGCACAAGACCCAGGACGTTTCATAATTACACACAGTAAAGCTTGACCCATACACCAACCAGCAAATGCTCGTATCACACCGATACGGACCACTTCACAAAGAGTACATTTTCAGATATGTGAATAAAGCAATCAAGCTTCCTCAAACCTAACAGCCAAAACCATATGTATCTTTCCACGCAAGTAGGGTGACAAATTGTACTCAGCTACTCGCACAATAATGTTACATGACCGTACAGGTATTTTACCAGGATAGCTGCCATGCATCGACAGATGGGGACAGGTGGCCAGGTCATGTGGGCGTGAGCACGTGAAGGTGACTGACAGGTGACAGACAGGTGGCTGGGGGCGGGGTGTCAGCGCCAAGCTAGTCAGTGTCTGACATGGCGTGGGTCCTTCACAAAGAGTATAACACCGCTGTAAGAAAGCTAACAGGACAAAGCTGGCCAGACACTCTCTGAGCAGCAAGCCATAAACTGCCACTGTCTCCTGTCAACAGAGCACTAATATTCACCAGTTCATGTCTTTAGGAAAGCCATAGAATTAGCTTGAGCAAGAAAAAAAATGCAATGGACCTGTTCAAAAACATGGGATGCATGTTGTGTGCACTGCTTAAAGACACGTCTGAACTACTCACAGAAGGCACAAGGTACTCATAACCTTCTAACCTGCTGTCCCACTCCCCATATTTCCCTGGTCTGGTGATAGAAACAAACGGCCAAGCTGCAGCAATCAGAGCCGAGATCAAAGGATTGAAGGACTGCTGCACGCTGCTTTTCTGTTAACACATTTTTGATTTTGACATCATATTAATACCAAAGACCAAATATGCTCCCCACAATCTTGGTAGAAAAACACACAAATCACGCCCAGATGCAGGTACCATAGAACGAATGTGATCAGTGTTCTCTCACCAACCAGGAGGGCAGCGGCAGCAAACACTATCGAGACACTGCCGCTTGTCAGTTTCACGGAAGATAAAAGCAGTTATGTCTCTCACTCCTGAAGGGCTGGAGTGATCTTGCGCTCTTGTACAAATGGCTTGCATGCTTTAAAAAGCTCAAGCCTATAAAATAACAGGGTGTTAAATGAGCTTTCCCAGCAGCCTTTAACGCATTCCTCTCCCGTCCCACTCTCTCTCAGCTCAGTTACGTTACGAAATGGGACATATAACCTTGAGGGGCGTCGTCCCGGGCAATGAAACAGAGACATTTCCCGCCTCACTCTTTATTTCATTTATGCCTCCTCTTTTTGCCCATGCATTAAAATGGGTGGCTGAAACATCTATACTAGAGCCAACTGCACCGACGCTAGTGAGCAACATCTCTCAACAAGACAAGTGAGCTTCAAAAACGCAGCCCGGTTTTGGCCACTAGAGTGTGTCCCGTCGTCTTCACTGGCGCTCACTCCTGCAACCACGATATCGATTCCGCGGCGAAGCATGCACTCGCCTCCGAAACACGTGATGCCAGCTGCTGCTTCACATCACGCTAGAAACGAGCAACTGGACTCACGTGTTCGCGAGTCGGAGCACAGCGGTTCATGCGTGGCCCAACAGGCGGACTCACTCGCGGGTACCCGGTCAACCAGCAGGGGTCGCTGGTGCGCAACAGGACAATGTAATACCAGGCAAAACTGGGACCCTCCCTTCCCAGGGTGACGTTAGCAGCGAACTCGCTGTCGTCCTGCTGGCCACAGTCAGCGCTGGCGTACCGGACCGTGGGGCCCATCCACACACTAGAACTGCGCCTTAACTGGTTGAGCCACCTAGCAGCCGGTATTTTATATTTTCTATGTAACACTTCCACTTTGCCCTGTAAAGGACTGGTGACCTGTCCAGGGTGTATACCTGCCTTTTGCCCAATGCATGTCATGACCCTGACCAGATAATGGATGGATGGATGGATGGACGGATTGATGGTCAGTTTCATTTTACATACAAAAAAGCAAACAGGAAAGGATTGCATCAGCTAGAGATAAGAAAACAAAGTTGGGTCCTGAATGCCAAGTCTTTCAAACACTCCTGATATCAGTTTACATCCACCAACCACCAAAGTATGCTTTCTCTTAGCCATAGATATATTACGCACTGATGTGAACAATCAGTAAGCATGTCTTGGCTAAAATGCTCTGGTTTATGTCAGATGTAGCCTTACATTAGATAAACATCTGACTTCCATAGCCTCTGGGTCCTCTCTCAGTCAGGAGCTCAAATGCCTCCCTGACACGTGCCTCCACGCCTACCGTGAGGACTGTGCCCGGGCCATGAACAGAGGGGCAGAGAGCAAGAAAGAGAGAAAGAGAAAGAGAGAGCAGGGAAGAGAGGGAAAGAGAAACAGAGAGGGGTCAAGGAAGAGAGAGGGAATGAGAGAGAGAAAGGAGGACAGAAGTTGAGAGTGGTTGGGAGTAAAGGGAAAGGGAGAAAGAGAAAAATAGGGAGGAAAAAAGAATGGGAAAGAGAGAGGAAAACAAAAGAGGGAAGGAGTGAAAGAGTTGGGGTAGAGAGAGAGAGAAGGAATACATTGAGCAGGGCAGCGTCTCTGTTATGTTCTCCCTCCCTACACTCTGCTCAGCCATTCCCATCGGAACGCACCATAAAATTTTCCACACTCTTGCACGACCAACATGCTGTAATGCTACGAGGAATCTGCAATTATTCCTGTCTGCGCGCCTTTAATCCTCTTTAACCCTTCGAAGAGTAGCTTCTCGGGAATGTTTCCTCAAAATTCCCAGTCAGTGTGTTCTAGAACTCCAGTGCTTTCCATTACCAGTAGTGATTTTTCCATCAGCATTTTCAACAGGGGGTCCTTGAAGGTACTATAGGGTCCCTGGTCAGATTTGATATGCAAGGACTACATTTAGCTTTGAGAAAGCTTTTTAAAATATGTAATCCTTTTTATAGTTTGTGATAGGGGTCCCTGGATATATTTGAGCCTGGGTGTAAAAAGGTTGAACATGCCTTAAAGGGTTAAGGCGCTTGGTGAGATCTGCGTGCCTACCGCAGCAGAATGGTTAATCATGCAGGGTAATCTTCCAGCAGTTTAACATGCAAGTGAGGATATACAGGATAGAGACTCTAATCTAGGTAGAGAAGATGAGCTTGTGCACATAACAGATGGGCCATTTCCCAAAAGCAGGGGAAGGAGGAAGAAAGATGTTTAAAGGATGTTCTGTTCTGGAAAGCACTTGATAATAATGAACCGACAGACAAAACGAAACCTACCTACAGCCTGGCCGTCCCCTAACGGCGTTAATGCCGGTCGAGTGGTTTCATTGCCTCCGATTTTCACTAAACACACTTCTCCTACGCCGAAGGACCTGACCTTTTAGCAGGCCGCGGATTGCCTGATGAAAACCGCGTCCGTGTCAGGAAGGTGTCTGCTGGACGAACGCGGAGGCTTTCCCAGGACCTCTGTGGGTCGGGGGTGGGTAGCGATTAGCCCGCGGTTCGTGATTAAGGAGGCATTAGATGAGCATTAGCGCAGGACAGGGCCCCCAAGGCCTCCGCTGTCACGGCATCGGACCGTGTGGCTCACTGACCCGCACCGAGAGGGAACCCCATCCGAACAGCGCCTGAAAGGGACAGGGGGGACAGGGAGGGGGAGGAGGTGCCGAACCAGGCTGCCCTGGGGCTGTGGCTATCCAAGAACCATGACACTGGGATGCAAGTGTGACCGCCAAGGGAAAAGTGTGTGTGTGTGTGTGTGTGTGTGTGTATGTGCGCGTGTGTACGCACATGCACTTTTTTCCCCATAACACTGCCATTATAAGAATGGTTTGCACTTGGCAGTAAGAAGAGGCCATTCGGCAGTAATGACCAGCAGAGCTTTTAGTGCTGATGGAGAGAGAGCATTTCTCTTCTGTCCCCGAGACACCCAGAACATTAAGCCTTCCCCTCTCCCTCACCCTCCTTCCCCGTCCCTCACCCTCTCTCTCTTTCTCTCTCTGCTCTGAATGCATGTTCTGGGCCAGAGGTTGTGCAGTATTTTTAGATTGCGGCTGTGCGCTGGATCAGTGGGGACTGAACAAGGACGAAATTCAGTAACTGGGGGGTGTGGAGGCAAGGGGTGTGCGGTAGGGGGTGGGAGGTGTGGGGTGCGGGAGAGAGCACAGTGGGACTGATCTATTTCTATTTATTAAGAAAAAGAGGTGGGGAAAGGTAGGCATGGAGAGGGCTTTGACGTTCTTCCAAATAACCAGACAGCTAATGCTTACTTTCTGCTGCTTAGAAACCACGCTGCTAATCTTCCTCCACTCTTCATCAGACTGCGCGTTACTTTGTTTGAACAGTCAGGTTTATTTATACATTTATTTTCTTTAATTCCTCCGGTGGGCCTGGCGCGGAGCTCGTTTCTCTCTCTAAATCTCTCTGGCTCGTCTCTGAACGCGTCCAGCGGTGATGCTCCCGGATCCAGCTGCAGGGTTGCAAGCAGGAGCACCAATCACGTGGTCGCAAAGCAAAACGCAGAAAGAAAATGAAGCTGTGCACATGTGCAGTGCCCTGCTGGACTGGGTGTCGCAGGGAGTCTAAGGATCAGGAGGAAGCCAGTCAACAGGATGGGCAGCGCTTCCAGGACCTCTCCGGAAGAATTTGGGACGAGGGACTAATTAAGCAGGGCTCTACACTGACATTTTTTTCCCCAAGCAGCACATGTGCTCCCAAGTTGAAAAATCTAGGAGCCGACTAATGCATCCCAACTACCAGATGTGCTCCTCGAATATTTTTCCCCAGTTAGTGCATTTCAGCCGCAAATGCTCCAAAAATGGGAGCACTGTAAGGGCCTGTTAGGGGGTGATGCCTGTCCCCGGAAATCACACTCCGCCATCCCACGACCCACCTGCGGTGACACCATGACCAGTAACGACTCTTTTAACACGTGTAGCCGGCAAGGCTACCTGCATTACCGCCATCCGGGCTTCCGCCACAGCAGCAGAGAGCCTCTCGACCCGCCGCGGTGCGTGACAGAGTTACCGCTGAACATCGGGTTACGGCCCTCTGGGCGCTAGCACCAGCATGCTAACGCGCGCAGGCCCGCAGCAGGCGCTCCTGGGGCCCTCTGGGCGCTAGCACCAGCATGCTAACGCGCGCAGGCCTGCGGCAGGCGCTCCTGGGGCCCTCTGGGCGCTAGCACCAGCATGCTAACGCGCGCAGGCCTGCGGCAGGCGCTCCTGGGGCCCTCTGGGCGCTAGCACCAGCATGCAAACGCGTGCAGGCCTGCGGCAGGCGCTCCTGGGGCCCTCTGGGCGCTAGCACCAGCATGCCAACGCGCGCAGGCCTGCGGCAGGCGCTCCTGGTTTCGCGAACTCGCTCTGCGCTACGTTTTCCGTACAGCCGCGCTCGGATTACTCACGGACGCGGCTCAGCGGAGCGGCACTGGGATCGAGGGGCTTGAGAATGTCTTTTCCATGCCGAGACTCTATTTAATGCACCCCCCCACCACCCTCCCCCCAATTCTACTGCACCAGCCCAGCTATTCCTCCCCTCCCCTCCTACTCTAAGCCTCTGGGTGACATTTACATGAAAAGAGGCCCATTAGAAAGGCCAAACAAAACCCACACAGAGCCCAGCACAAAGGCCGCTACGCTAGGCTATGCTACGCTGCATGCTACGCTACGCTACATTACAGCCAGGCCTGCGCCTCTTTATTAAACCCTGCCAGAACCGCCACTCTTCCCCGGGGGATTCGGTTCTCTCCTGCTTCTCCAGAGCCGCAGTCCCTTCATCCTCAGCCCTGATTGGACCAGCGACGGCCAATTAAAATCTGAGGCCTAGTTGCAAGCCCAGAAATCGTGCTAGCGAACGCTGGCACCCACTGCAGACTGACTGGCATCCCTCATAGCTGTGCACAGTCCACCCGAGTCAGACGGCCAAACCCCTCTCTTGGTTAGCTGAGCTACAGCAGCAGTAAAAGACGGGAGAATTACAGGCTTTATCTTCAATCACAGAGGGAACTCAGCACCTCATTTCCTTCAGCGTCTCTTCCCTGAAAGAGCCTGTGGAAAGCAGACTAATTAAAGCCGTATTTCAGCCCGGCTGAGAGGGCCGCGGTGTCTGTGATGGTGTGTCCACATTAGATAAAGAGACTGACTAAACAAATCGGCCTTTTTTGTTGTCGAATCTAAATCGGGATTAAATCTTGAGTCACTGAGCACTTTTAAGATTTGTAAATCTCCTCTGAAGACGCGTTTTTTTTTTTCTTTTTTTTATATCTGTCGATATTCTTTACTTTTAATTTACGATTTCAGCAATTCCTTTAAAAATAGTTAATTTATATTCATTCCTTGTTTGGGGTCTAAAACTTAAATCGCTTTTAAACTTTGTAGTAATTTCTGCTTCATGCTTTGATTTAGCTACCTTTAAGATGTATGTTTCGGGCCGTTTGTCACACCCTAGTAAACACCGCATTATTATTTGCTTATTGATCGATTTTTATTCAATTTATCATGAAAAGGACCAAAACACTATGAATGATACACAGACTAGGCATGCTGTATATTAAGATGCAACAATTTGTGTTGTTAAAATACATACACCATGGCATAAGAAACATAATTGTTTTGAACATCGAGCAACAAACTGTCAAACGACAGTGACTCTTGGGGATTCGCCACCGTCCACCTCGTTAGTGCAATAGACCAACTGGCAGACATCGCTACCTATTGTAATGTGGGGAAAAAGACGGAATGTAGGACACAGATGGCACATTAATTCTATGGTGCCTCCATCTGCGTGCGTAAAACTGTGACTGCTGTTTAAGAAGAACGACCGGACGGAAGGATCGAGGCCGTGTAGGACAGCGCTGCCAGCCGCGGGTCCCGTCCACGCACGGGAGGCGTGTCCTAATAGGGCGAGCCGACCCGGCAAAGCGGCGATTAGGGCTGTCAGGGAAAACATTCGAATGATTCAAGTTAACTGCGCGTGACAGCAGTGGCGGCGACGCCGCTAAGCGTTGTTCCAGAAGATTCCGTCGGTGGCAGTTGTGCCCTCCTTGGCAGTGAAAGATCGGAGGGGGAGGTCACCAAATGATTCTTCTTCCCCCTTTTCAGTGGTGGCGAAATGCAGCTTTTTTGTAACGCAAATGTCTACTGCATTTATTCAAATGTATAAACCACAATAATAAAACGCAAAAGAAACCCCTCTCCCAGGGGTTACGCATTATCTTCACAGCCGACAGATATTCTTTAAGTTGTGTTCTAGCGTTACATTTCCATTACTGGTGTCTCTCCTTTGTGATTTTAAAAAAAAACCATCCAACGGTGAAATACAGCTTTAAGGTCAGGTCGTCTTCTTGTTCTGAAAGGGCACTGTTCTGTGGTGTCGGTTAAGGAAAACTGAGCCCATCACACATAACGGCCTCTCTCTCTCTGTTGTTCCAAGGCGGATGAGAGGTTTTATGAATCCCTTTTTGGGTGGAGCTTCAATGATCTGTCAATCACTGATTTTGAACCAATCGAAAGGGTTCTCTCTCCACACTGAAAGATATGACGACTGGCTCAAATTTGTGAGTCACTGATTTGTGTATAGGCCTTTTAAAAAGGCTCGTTTTCAGTTCCTTGAAACTCCACACTCTAATCAATAGTCCAAGGTCTAAAAAGTCACCCAGCCAGGGAAACAACGCTGGTCTTAGACTAAGGTCATGGTTTAAATCCCGGACTTCAGCTCTATCCCTGCCCCACATCTCAACCTCACCCTGGAGACCGTAATGCACAGCCTCTTTCATTAAAATATGACACGCTGCTCACTGTGAACCCCGAATTAGCCCGACTGATAAACCTGGCATCGCTCGCCTGCTGACTGCTCCCCCTGATCTCCCGATAAAGAGCGCCGGAGCTATTTTTAATCTGCCGCTATCTTTCGCCGCTTCGTCTGTTAAAACTCCTCCAAATCCCAGAGTGCCAGACCTGCTTGGCCCTCAACCGGGCACTCGCTCGCCATTCTCGCCACGATAGCGGATATCGGCGAGGAAGGGAATGCTTCCCCAGTGGCGCCTGGCAGGGGCGAGAGGGGGTGTCTGAGAGGGTTCAGGGCACCCTGAAATGCGATTAGGACCCTGCCGATCGTCCCGATTGGGCCTTTTCGGGCCGACAACGGGCTCTGCCAGGGCGCTCATAAATGTTTCAAAACATCGTTAACGATGAGACAGAAGCGGCAAGGTGCCTTCAGCCGGGCCGAGACGGCACGGACACAACGGGCCGCTGCTTCACGTGCGTCTGGCTCGCCCTCACGGAAATGGAACACAGCGCCATACACTGAAGTAAAATATACGATCAACACCAGAATAAGACATTACGACAACAGAGCGACATAGCTCAGGAGCGGTTGTCTGGCAGTCGGAGGGTTGCCGGTTCGATCCCCCGCCCTGGGCGTGTCGAAGTGTCCCTGAGCAAGACACCTAACCCCTAATTGCTCCCAAGTACCTTGCATGGCAGCCTTTCACCGTTGGGTGTGTGAGTGTGTGTGTGAATGGGTGAATGAGAGGCATCAATTGTAAAACGATTTGGATAAAAGTGCTATATAAATGCGGTCCATTTACCATTTACTTTACAGTACAATGCTATTACCACATTCAAGATATTTTCATTCAACATATTTCAGTGAAATACATATTTTTACAAAAAGTGCTGATTTAGAATCAAATCTGCTCACCTTGTTTCCAAACTGCCTAAACTGGCTGCTGACTGAAAGAAAATCAGAAAACCCAGCAGAGACTACGGCCCTCCAAGGACTGGAGTCTGAGACCCCTGCTCAAAGACATCGACCTTTCCCACTATAAATACAGCAGGAGAAGAGCCAGCATTCATATCACAACAGATTATTTCTCTCTCATGTTTTACCCATTTCGAATCAAAGATGTGGACCAGGGTGGAATTGAACTTGGCTTGGCGTGGTGAAGAACTTTAAATAAATCTGTGCTCTTCGCTCAGCAGGGCACTCCAGAAGAAGCATAAAGGTGTGTAGGCATTATGGCAGACGATTATGAGTCACATGGGATGCCCAACACCGAAGGTCTCAAATCTTATCCAATCACCCGAATCATCCAATGAACTAATCATGGTCTTCAGTCAAGACCTTGATAAGTAGAATCAGGTGTCTTAGTGCTGGGTTAAAACAAAAACATGCACCCACATCGGCCCTTTTCGTACAAGACTGGACACCCCTGACCGACACTCTGAACGCAATGAACACAAGGAGGGAAACCCTTTTTTTTGGACCCAGGGAATTGGCAGCACGTTTGGTGTTGCTTGAAGCCAAAAGTATTTCAGGGTCGGCATCTCACGGCATCTCACTACTCTTGTGGATGCTCTAACCGCCCCCCCCCCCCAAGCTTTTCCCTGGTAAACCATCCAATTAATTACACAGCAGGGTTCTGCAAGCTCAACCAAGGTGGTCACCGCTAAGTGAGGAACAAGCTACAGGGGGGTGTTTATATATAGCACACTGCACAAGACACTCAATACCCCCCCCTTCCCATTTAAAAAAAATTGATGAATAGAGGTCATGGATTTAATTAGTTTTAATTAGTAGAGAAGCCATTATAAAAGACTACTGTGGTAAAAATAACTTCACAACACAGGTTCAAATCCAAAATTGAAATACAAAAAGACAACAAAAAACACAAAGTCTCTAATTTCTTAGAACCCCTCTCTAGGAGCAAATGTTGTCAAAAGCCTTGTGCCAAAATTTTTATTTGTTTTCTGCATCTATTGCAAGAGTGTAATTAAGAAACAGAAATTATTTTTGCAATGCTGCGCTTGCTCACTGAATGCATTTACTAAAAAGAAGTTCCTCAAGACTAATCCAGTCAAAGTTTATTTGGAGTATAATTCTATATTCATATGCCTTTTAATTGATAGGAATTACAGTTTACAGTTATCCCCTTTTCCTGTTCAGATACAATGAGGAGAATGATGGAAAATCTGGACGTGGCCTGAATCTTCTCTTTTGGATAGGCCATGATGGGACAACAGATGGGGTGCTGATCAAAAGCCAGGACAAATTTGGGAAAGCTTCTTGAAGGGAAGAAAAAAAAGTGACAGACTCTTCTCCCAATGTCCTCCCTTTAGATATCCTGTCTTTTTTCTCTTTCTTTCCTTGGATTTCCCTTTGGATTATCTCATAGGTATGGCTGTGTATAGACAGGTTACCCGTCTTGCTGCATCTTTTGTTCCAGTACGAACTGCTTGTTAGGTTAATATGTCATTTAGTAAAAATAAATAGAGAGAGAAACACTGATTTTTCCAGTACTGTTCATCGCTCTGGATAAGAGTCCCTTCCAAGAGACTGTAATGTAATGTAATGACAGAGAGCACCAGAAAAGACTGGGGTATTATCTCTTTAAGGCATAAGATCACAAGTATGTATGTGATTAGAATGTTCTCAACTGAACGTTCTAATGCTGATGTCACAATCACTACTGGTAACTTAATGTAACACTGAGTTCTAGAAGAGTGATTTAGAAAATTGAAAAAAAAACAGAAAGGCAGCAGAAGGCAAAAGAGACTTGGCCTCCATTACTTGATATTCAACATTCTGGAACATAGTGGTGTTAAAATAACGCTCTTAAATTAGGAAGTGCAAGAAAAAAAAGAAAAAAAAACGATCAGAAGCTCAGTTTCCAAGACAGCGGCACATGGTCCAGCTATTTACAGCTCCCAACTAAGGGGTGGGAGTGGTGGGGGGGGGGGGGGTCATAGAACAATGTAGAAAAAGGAGGCAACCAGAATGTAAGAAGATACTGCAACCACCCTTAAATTTCATTTATGTCATGCCTAAATCTCTTAACTAACAAATGCTGAACAGGTTTATTTGTTAGAGAACAGTCATCAGACACCTCCAGCATGATGCATTATCCTAGACTGTGAAGCATTTAAAAATGTAGCTATATAATGTCACCTTAAACTAGCACTAAATCAAATGCAAGCTACCGAAATGGTGGCAGGACAATGCAACAGCTGTCTGTTTTGGCTCAGGACAGTCTCGGGTAATCTGCAGACAGAGGCAACAGATGTGAATGAGTAAGTGTTGGAAAACTTGCCCATGCAATGCTGTCTGTCTCTTCAAATGGGTTGGGAGGGCAAGCATCCACTCCCCCCCCCTTTATTCTGTTGCGGGGCAGCAAGTGATGCTTAATTTATGGGCGAGAGGGAACTTCCCATTCGGGGGTTAAGGGTTGTCTGGGTTGTCTTGGTTGTCTTGCCCCACCCCCCTATCCAGAAAAGGCAGGTCATCAGGAGCTCCTTGTTCAGCAGACAGGGGCACAAAAGCATGACTGGTGACCCCCACCGCCACCGCCACCCCCACCCCCACCAATATCCACATAAGCCTGCCACCAGCACCCGGGACCAACAGCTGGCTAATTGGCTAATGTAGTCGTGGGGGGGGGGGATTCTTGAATAATAGCGCCTCTAATTGGGGATTCCTCCCCATCTTTTCCTTTCTCTTCCTGAATAAAGACCAAGCTTTACTTTGAGTTCACATACACACCGCCATGGTAGGCACACACGCATGCACCCACAAAGACACACACGGATTCTGCCATATGGTCTGCTGAGTTTCCGTCTTCTCCTATGTTTGATATCTTGAAAAGGAGTCATATAAAATGTCCTTGTAGCTGATGTTATTCTGTTTGAATTCTGGCTGTTTAAAAATGTTCAAACATTTGTACAAAAAGCGTCAAAACCTCCAGAGGCTGCAACGTTTATTTTGGGAAAGGCCATATGAATTTTTATGTAGAAATGTTTATTGCGTTCCTTCAGTTTATAAAATACTCCACAAAAAACCACAAAAGTGTAATTGTTTTATTTAATGCTATTATTTTGGCCAGTTTGTGTGCATTCTCCATCCATCAAGTTAGTATTAGTCATGAACACATTCTTGTGGCAACTTTTTTGGCAGTAATACTGACAGCATGAAGCGTGGAGTGGAGCTAAAAGTCGCCACACGGACATCACCGGGGAAAACGGCTGCACCTGAACACAATTAGCACGTTAGCGCGCAGGCTTGTCTGCACTGCCGTGAATGAGGCCGTGCTATCTGAGTCAGGATACTCATTAAGACTTCAGTCAGAGGACAGATCAACAGATGGAGAACGTAACAAAAACACAGGGAAGTGTCGACTAAGCCAAACATTTCTCTTCGAGGTGTCATTTGATTGACGTTTCATATTTCTTCATCTGATTAAACGCTTTCCCTTTGAGCAGTTCACCGTGAAATACCCAGATGTGAATTATTCCGCAAAATTTTAAATTAATTCCAGAGTCACATTAAGTGGTGAAACTGTGCTCTACTGCATATTTGACATGCCAGGATTCCCTTTGAAACGAGACCAAAAAAACTGTAAGGCAATTCCACTCACTTCCACCCCAACTCGAGTTTGCAGATTTGAGGTGGGTTTAGAACCCACGATTACTGGGGAAAAAAATGACACATCCCACTTCTTAGAGAAGAAAGGAATACAAATCTGCAAATCAGACTATAAATTCACCCCAGACTGGCAACAGTGCCCAGAGTCATTGCACCCCAATGTGACATTCACATGAGCTTATGAGCACTTCCACCAGCACGCATCTACAAAAGAGGCGTCCAATCTTATTCGAAAAGGGCCAGTGTGGGTGCAGGTTTTTGTTTTAGCCCAGCACAAAGACACCTGATTCTACTAATCAAGGTTTTGATTGAAGATTAGTTAATTAGTTAAATCAGGCGCTGGGCTAAATCGAAAACCTACACGTGCGCCGGTCCTTTTCAGATAAGATTGGACACCCCTGATCTACAATCATCATTCACTGATAACAGCTGGGTCCATGCTAAGCCCATAAAGAAGATCACGTGGACTGGAGAAAATGGGCGATAAAACTCTGATTGCACCACCCTGCGCTTGCCAAAGCGGCCGTCGGATTTACAGCCCCTCGGTGTGCTCCGGTTAGGCGCATTTTCATTTGGATGGAACTGCCGTGTTCAAGAAAAATAAAGAAGGAAAGAAAGCGGGGAGAAAAAAAAGCTTTCTTCCTCAGCACAGTTTGCCCCCGTCCTCTGGCCGAAGCCTTTAGAGCTTCTCTCCTGCTGCTCCTGATTAGGGAGGAATAAACAGCGAACTCTCCATTACTGCTAGGAAATGAAAAAACAGGATCAAAACAACCCTAGCAGGAAAACACCTTTACTGCCTCCCATTCTGCATTTTCTCTGCTGATAGCATTCAGAGGACCCGCTGGACTGGCTGAGCTTCGCTGAATGAGTGTCTCCGTGCAGCCAGAGGGGCATTTGGCTTCTCGCACCTGACGGAGCGGCATTAACGGTTTCCACAGCTGCGTAAACTCCCCCGATCGGGAGGTCTGAGGCTCGGGGCCCGCTCGAGGCGTCTGCGGCGGCATGCATCCGGAGCCCCCGTCGCCATGACGCGCGGCGCTAGAAGAGCGGGAGATCGACGGCACGCGGTCAAACAGGACGTCGGCACGGCGGGCCCCGGTGCGCCCCCCGAGACCGGTCAATTAGAACCTCGCCTTGCCCTGGATTGGTTGGAACCGGTTGGATGCCATCAACAAGTAGGCTAATTAGATTAGTGCATGCAAGAATGTTTAAAAAAAGGAGCGCAATTAAACACCCCCCCTCTGTAACCTCCCCCTCATCTGCTGCACCGTCTCGCCCTCCCCTCCGGGGCGACTGCATCCGTCTGTAGGCCAGGTCCAATTACTCATGGCGGGAAGTGTGGGGGGGAAAAAACGACGGTGGCGTCCGCTCTCTGGGGGGACTCAGATAAGAACTGCGAACCACCGACGAGCAACAGGACTGCAGAGGCTAACGCTTAATGGCGGAAAAGCACGGGTCAGGATGTGTGCCATTAAAAAAAATTGATTAGATTGGATTAGAATGCAGCAAGTCGCAGGTGTAGGGCGGGGCAGGGCGGGGAGGGCGGGTGTGGGGCGGGGCGGGGCGGGGCAGGTAGGGTGGGCCAGCGGGGGGCGGGCAGGCCTCGTACTTAAGCAAAGGACGGACTCATAAATAAGGCAAATAAATAACTCGGCTGTTTGGGTATTGAGCGAGGACTTGATTTCACTTCAAGCAGGGGCGTCTGAGATCTTTCGATCAGCCTCAGAATAAACCGCCGCTGCCATGGCAACAGAAGAAGCCTCCCAACAGGACAGGAAATGGCTGTCCTTGAATCAATCGTTCCATGTAGTGTTTGTGTGTGTGCGTTTCTGTGCGTGTGTGTGCATGTCTGTGTGTCAATCCTATTGACAATTTTCTCACAGTAGCTACACCCACAATTAGTAAAATGTCTCATGAAAAAAGCTAGGCCTATATGCTGTACATACTAAGATGATGTATATATATTATATCTCTCACAACTGTTTACTATTCCATAACAAGGCATTTTCTTATGAGATTAGGAGGTTATTCCCATGATAAGATATGAACACAAATGCAAGCAATTTTACACCTACTGCACTTCAGCTTTATGTCATACTGTGTAAATTCATTTATTAGTCACTTTATAAGGTAATGACATGCAGTTTTTTTCTTCCTTTTTAAAAAAAATCCACACCGAAACCGTGAGCACACAAATTTTATTTTATTTATTCTCACTGATGCTACAGCATGTTGACGTTCGCACAGTTTGATTCCCGGTTACTGATGAGAAATGACACACCGGTAAAGCGTGTGAATATTTAGAGACAGATGCTGCCCGTCAGGAGCTTAAGCTCATACACTGGGGCCGAGGACGCCATGCCTCACTGTCGCCATAACAACAGAGGTCACCAAACGGACACAGGGGGGCTTCCCCCTCGCTCTCCCCTTGTGCCAGGACGGAAGAATGCCCTTCTAACCAGAGATCAGGACAGGGAGAGGAGGGGAGGGAAGGGGGGATTTTTGGGAAATCAGAAGGAAAAGTCTATGTAAAAGGGCAGTGACAAAACCTCGCTTCAGTAATAATATCCGTTAACGTCCATTTTGTAGAGACTGTAAATTTCCCTCAATTTCCCGTAATGCTAGGGGGGCTCTGTGAGAAACGTGAAGACGCATGAGTGAGATAGAGAGAGGGAGAGAGAGTGCAAGAGAGAGAGAGAAAGCGAGAGAGACAGAGAGAGCAACATGAAGAGTACCAACTACTGGAGGACTAAGTAATCAGCAGCCATCAGGCCATCAGTGAACACATCAGAAAGTGACGACAGGATGATTATAAGAGCTGTGAAAAAAAATCCTAAATAGATAGCTGGAGTAACTGCTAATGATCTCCATACACTGGACACTGTGTGCAGAAGACTGGGAGAGGCTAATTACTGAGGCTACACTTCTAGAGGTATACCTCTGGTCAACACCATGAACAGAAAGTCAACATTGTAATTGGCAAAAAAAATAATAATAATAATAATACTAATAATAATAATAATAATAATAATAATAAATAATAAATAAAAATGCAAAAATTAGCCTGATGAGCTTTGGAATAGAGTCTTAAAAACAGATGAGACAAAAATAAACCTTGGAATGATGGAAAGTATGGAGGGACTGTTCTGGACCCTAGGCACACTACTTCATCTGTCAAACATGGTGGAGGCAGTGTGATGGCTTGGGCCTGTATGGCTCTATCCGGAAGAAGCTCAATGGCCTTTATTGATGATGTAACCAGTTATGGCAGCAAGAGAATGACAACTGAAGTGACAGAAACATATTGTCCACCAATATTCAGAGAAACGCCACCAGACTCGGAACAGACTTTTATCGTACAGCAAGCCAACGATCCGAAAATATACAGTACACTCAACCAAGGAGCTTATCAGGAAGGAAAGATGGAAGACACGGACAAGTCAGTCACCAGATTTGAACAACACTAAACATGCTTTTCTCTCACTCAAAAGGAAACTGGTGTGAAACTCCAGCAAACACACAGCAGCTGAAAGAGGCAAAAGCTTGGCAGAGCACCTCAAAGGATCGCATCATGAGCCTAGCGATGTCCACGAGTCACAGACTCCATCCATCCATCAAATGTAAGGGGTATGCAATGAAATATTAACCTTGCCAGTCATAAAATTAGTTACGACTTACTCTGTCCCAGTACTTATGCTGACTCATTGCATGGCATTGTAATGCTGTAATATAGTTTGATATATGCGAAACAAAGGTCATTCAATAAATGTAGCCATTCTGGATTGCCTCAAAGTCACTGTACGATCAGAAATACAAATATGATTAGTAAAGAGGAAAAACAATCGATTTGGCACAACGAACCCAATAGTTCAGTATTTCTACATTTAACTGTATGTGCGTGTATATATGAAATACAAGTATACAGTGGATATATATATATATATATATATAAACGGGTGACAAATTAAAGGGAAAACTGAGTAAATGAGTGGAGAAACACAGCAAATGCAGATGCTTCCATAAAAGTTGCAATTAAGCATTTAGCATCCTATCATGCTCTGTGGCATGTATAAAAATGCTGAGCAGACCCAGCCGACCCCGATCAAGATGGCAAGAGGAAAAGATCTCAGTGACTTTATGGACTGCTCAACTGGCTTGTGTTTCAATGGGAACAGTGACTAAAGCGACATCTGCATTTAGATCCATGGGAAAGACATTGTGGTGAAAAGTGCACCTTCGATGACCGTGATCCTGGTGGATTAGTGCGACAAGGAAAGGAAAAACAGAAGAGCAGCTCTTCCTCGGGTGACCGAGAATGCCAACGCAGGACACGATCAGACTGCGTAACCACGCATAGTCCGTCGACAACTACACAGGGAGGGATGAAGCCAGCGTGTAAAGAGCCCCTCTCCTCGCAACGGTGGGATCACGACTCCACGGACGCATACGCACCGCGAGCCGCGCTAACGCGCGCTATGGTAACGCACGCCATGCTCCTGCCTGCTCCGCCCTTCTTTGTGGATTTATTTTTCGCGTAACGGGGCCCCAGCGCCTGGCATTCATCCCGCCAAACACCAGACGCCGGGGGGTCCCTCCAGTGTTTGTTCGGAGGACGCGGCTGTTTTGGGGGGGGGGGGCAAACACAGCCTGCTCTCATTAACTCGGCAATGGCCACAAACAACAGCTTCACTACGGGGCCCCCACACGGGCGCAAACCAGGTGGACCGGAGCTGGAATCAGTACTAGCAGCACCTCTTAAAAACTTAATCTGGAAACCTAATATTTAAACAACTATAATTACATCTGCAGCAGGGACAACAGGAAGAGCTGCAGCCGTGGTCATTGAAATGTCGCTCGCCAGAGCATCCTGTTCTTTTAAAAAGGTGGTAAACTCGAACTGGAAAAATAACACATGTAAATCCCTCTGATTATCCTTGTGCCCTGCATGCACCATGCAGACAGCCTCCAAGTAATTCGGAAAAACCCTTAAGGCCCATTCATCAAAAGCATCCCTAAAGTCCAGCCAGTCTGTAAATCGATTGGGTATGCTTAATTATGCTGACATCATTTGCCTTGTAGACACCCTAATCTAGGATGAACGACAGTTTCTACTTTTTCAGCCCCAAAATCTGCAGGTATTTCCATGATACACCTCATCCATCCGAAAACATCCCAAACCACACATCCATTCCCTAAATCACTTAACCCAGCTGCGTCTCACAGAAACACACATGCACATAGGCACGCACACGCACAGACACGCACATAAAGTTGTAGGCCTACAGGACCTCCACATACTTTGTAGATTCATCATCCTACTGGTCTTTTGTTTTGTTTGTTTTGTTTTATTACCAACACAATCAGTTTAATCAACACAAGAACCAAAAGCCTTATCACCACATTAAAAAACAAACATTGCTTTGTTGTAAGAAAGCTCTAAAACAAACATTTACAGGCACAATAAAAAAATAATACAAATACCACAACAGGAAAAAAACTGCTCTGGCTGTCATATGATGTTAAAATCAGTTATTCTGCACTGGCATCGTATATCCCTACAGTCCTTGTAAAAGCACCATGCAGTCATGGCCGCATTTCTCCCTTGCAGCAGACAGTCCTGTAAACGGCGCTCATTAAAACAATTAAAGTATTTTAACAGGGGAAATGCTTGCATACATTTCAAGGCTTTCGGAAGCATCTTTGCTCCTGTTAACTAGCTTGTTGGCTCGACCTGGGCACATCAAGACGTATTCCAATGTCCACTTGCAGAAATTAAATTTGTGGTAACATGCCAGTGACGGAGTTAGGGTTCAGTGGAGCCACCTTGCTTATGGTGGCATGTTTGTGTGCTGCCACCTCACCGTAGGGACGAGTCCGGCGTCGTCATTTTCTTTCAGCAATGGAATCCCAACATAGAATCCCACCCACGTTCCCTGGCCATCACCTCCACGTTCCCTGGCCCCCACCTGGTAAACCACGCGTGCGTTTTGCCTTACAATTTTACGCATCGCGTAAATAAACACACAGTTCGTGTGAGTAATGTTCAAAGAGTGTCCGTTACTGGCCCACTTGAATATAGCTAGATAGATTTCTCATAGTGTGATATTACATAAAATCAGCAATTATACACTCGTGCACTTTTGTGCAGCAGAGATTAGAATATTTGAGCCGTTATACATACATTGCTACAGGTTTCCCTGCAGTTCTGTAACACAATTTTTTTTTTTTTTTTTTTAATCTGCGCATGACGTTACATGAAAAGCGTTAACCATCTGTGAATGCATCTGGCTGACTTCAAGATTCAGCCAGTTAACTAGCATGTCTGAACTGAAGGTTCGCGCCCCTGGACAAGCCAACCTGTAGTATGCATTCAAATAGGTGCTAACTTGGACAGCTAGCTGGCAGACTACATTAGTACAACTACGGACGACTAGAACCCCGATAAACACGCAGCGAGAAATATTGTATTTAGTCCAATTTACATACAGTAATACGCGTGGCACAGTCAAGGTAGCTCGCTAGCTAACAAGCGAACAGTTCACTATTTGGCAAGGTAACAGTTAGCAAGCCATCTTACAAGCTACTTAGATTCGTAAGCAGCTGAAAACCACACTTAAAGCTAGCATGCATGTGCATCCAACAATGCATTACATTACATTTATTTGGCTGCCGCTTTTATCCAAAGCAACGTACAATTCGTGCAATTCTACAGTAGCTAGTTAGCCTGCTTTTTGAAACAAATTAAATCCACATGCTTTGCATGTCCGTAACACCATCCAGACCAGAACTGTAGTCTGCTCGCGGGAGAATGACAACCTGTCTATGTTCTGTCGAGGATTCTTAGCACTAGCTAGCTTATTCAACTGATGCTATACACTTCGACGCGGCTTCAATAACAACGGTGAGACAAAGAATAGCCTACAGATAGCTAGCTCGCTCCAATACCTCAATGTAGTCTTACATTTAAAGCACTTCGCTGGCAATCGAGTATCCTCAGTCAAATGTACAATATTTACATGTTAGCAAGATAAGACAGCTTATGAGGACATACCTTGGACTCCCTTCCTTGTCAGGTTAGGAAACGCAACAGCGATTGCTCTCTCCGGCACAGCAGTACGTTGAACGTTGTGGTCAGCGGCTCAATAAACGCTGCAGATAAGCATTCGCACTCTCCCTTTCTCTCCGTCTTTTTCCTTTCCAGCAAGCGTCTTGACACAATATATAACTTAATATTGCTACTGGGTTAGTCAAAGGTAAGGGTAGGTCCGTGGTTTGTGTGCTGCGCAAGTACCGCCCCAAGACTTCGGCGAGCGTGGTGCTGAGCTGCGGGATCGATTCATAGCAAAGCCACGCATCTGCCAAAGCAGTGCAGCGCGGGGACGCCTTGGTGTACCCGTTGTCTTGCGGAGTCCAGAAGCTGCGCGCAGTAGGAAGGGTTGCTGAATTATTCATATGTGGGAGGGTGCTCGCGCCCGATCTGTTTGTAATTATTGAAGGCAGACGCAAGGTCGACGCAAGTCTCTGTTAAGAAAATACGTGTGGTTGATTTTGGGGGAATAATATATGCTATCAATTAGGAGGCATACGTTTATGCCACCTAGAACACAGGCCAGTGTCGACCATATGCTCCCCCTCAGCCAAATCAAACCCACTATGTTAATCAGTTCCATGTTGACGAACTTTGAATAATTAATTATGTCAGTAATCGGCTCGTGTTTCAGATCCTGTTTGTATTTTCATTCTAGCTGACCAAATAATTCTGGTTTTCTGTGCATTAAATCAGAAAACATATCGTAGAGAAGCTATTATGTATCACAGTATGTTTTCTAAAGTACCACCCACATACTGTGCATCCGTTTTCATATTTGTGCAGAATGCCAGCTTGTGTTTACATTCCATGGACAATTTGGAAAGAAGGCAGCCAATTCGCAAAAACATCTGATTGCCTCTTCAAAATATTTGTTTTGTCTTCTATTCAGTAGCATGACACTATTTACACTTCACTCACATTCAATATGCTTGTCTGTTCTTGCTTCTCTTGCTATGGAATGGTTGTTGTCATTATACTCATCTCTTATCTAACTGCTTTCTTCTACCAGCACTCTTCTTCTTAATAATTAAGATAAAGCTTTTTTCAGACCCTGCCATTTCCACATTAGGCTAATGGTGTTGCATAATCATTGGTTGGCGGAAAGAAAAAAAAAGTCTGGGGAATGATCAATCAAATTTTATTTTATTAAGCACATTTTACAAAGAATATGTCACAGTATGTATCACATCATCTCAGAAAAAGGATTTGCTGTTTCAGTGTGTGAATGAGTCCCATGGTACACAGATATTCCAGCCACTGTCATCATGCAGATTGTTCTTTCCATAACAAGCGAATCACAAGATGGCAGATGCTTGTTTCTGATTGGCTTAAGTACGCCAGAGTGAAATGTATTTCATGTTTCTGCCATTTCTTTGCATATGTTAAAATATCATTAATGGTCACGGTGAATTTACTGCCACGCCTTAAATAGACCGCAGGGACTGACGATGTAGTTAAAAAAACAATTGCGTTGGAAGCTGGATTCCACTAATCTACAAGGGAACGTAAACAGTGAGGGTTGTCTGACAGCACCTGTTTTGGAAGCCCACATCTGGAGGACAAATACAGGCCCTTATCCCACTCTTTTACCCCACCGTCATTCCTCCTTGTCACAGGGAAAGCTCTCTTTTGTCTGTAACCTCTCTTTTCACTGAACCTCACATAATTTTGTTTGCTTGTTTTTTGTTTTTGTTTTTAGAAATGGCACCACTCTCTTATTCTACAAGTGTATAAAACGCATAAAAGTAAACAAACTCACATGATTTTGTTTGGTTGTTTTGCTTTGTTTTGTTTTTTTTATTTTTAGAAATGGCACTACTCTTCTTCTACAAGTGTATAAAACACATAAAATAGTATATTTTGTCTTTGCAAGTCATGAGTTTTATTCAGTTAGAAAAAACATCAGCTTAAGATTGGACTAGTTATGTCACATATAAATATTACCTCTTTGATTTCAGTTACTTTATACATTTACCTCTTCATCGTCTGTTTTATGTACAGTATGCATTGTACAGATAATGCAGCCTCTGCTTGTTTTGAATATGTTTTTGTTCTTTATGTCCTTACATACAAACCAAATAGGGGGTAGTAAACTGAAATTGCATATAATGTAAGTACCATCTCTTGTACTCCACTGAACCCATTCTGTTTTTGCTTCTCAGAATGGTTTCAGCTAGGGTTGCCACCTTCAATGCAGAAAAATAAGAAACCCCAACCCCACCCACCCCCAATTTGAAAATTTGGACACATTTGAAAGGTTACTACATAACAATGTACAACATTCATGCCTCTGATAAACACACACACACACACACACAGAGCAAACTTGCAGCATTGCCCTCAACCACCAATTCTGTTTCAACCATTTTGTGTGAAACTAGTTTAATATTATTCACAATTATGTTATTCTCATTATTGTGAAAGACTGTGTAACTTTGCGTAGGAGAATGCACAACAAATTGCATCCTGAATGCAACATTTTATTCTTCATTACAGAACAATTCTGTATTATAGCTCCAGTCCCCAAACTCACCATGTCCCGTTGTGATCTTAAGGATTTTTGGCCATCTACTGCAAAAGCAAGAAAACTTGGAGAAGAAAACTGCTTACATTTCAGTTTTTTTAGCAAAGAGACTTTACCTTTTGAAATGAACTTAATTCTCTGACAGTTTTGACAAATAAAAATTCACAGAAGCAGTTCTGATTAAGCACCTTGCCCACTGGGCCAATAGCATTCCTCTACAAAGCTGATCAGATATGCCTTCTTAGATACAGAAGGAAGAGATATTACAGGAAGCTGCCATCCATTTTTAGCCGCCACTTATGTCACTTGGATTACCGCACATGCCCTACCAGCAGGCACGTGAAATGGCTGCATCACTGCCAACTGAAACATGAAAATACTGGTGTTAAATTTGATTTTAAATCAAGTGTTCCACAGAAACATAAAGATGCTTCATGCGTGTGTTCAATGTACCATTTTTGTCATAGCTGGGTATGATCGCGGCAACACCACTTAAATAACGCCTAGTGGCAGTGTTGACACACACGGTGTGTGCATGTGTATGTGTGTGTGTGTGTAATCGTAAAAACAGAAGGTGGGATGGCACTCATCGGGGATTCGAAAGGAAGGCCTCTCAGTCTATGCAGCAGATGAAATTCAGTGAACAGATACCTTAAATAAAACTGATTAGATTCCAAGTCACTTGATGCCAGTGCCTAATTAAATACAAGCCCATCAGCGCTGATTGATAAGTTGTTTGGATTTGTTTGTTGGCAGGAGATTTGCGGCAGCACTTTATCGTACAAAGCAAATAGCCTGTCAGCAAATGGATGGGATTTTAAATGCGCCTGGCCGCACTGTCGCTGAAAGCATTTGGCACCTCTTTCTAGTCGTCTGATATTTGGAAAGTTAAATAAAGCTGGGATAGAAAATGTCATTTCTTTTCATCAATGCTATACTTCAAAATCATTTTAGACTACTACATCATTGTCATCTAATATTGCCGCAATCTTGAACTACAACTACTATGTTCATCACTAACAAAATCTAATTTTTACTGCCCTTTTAATAATTAAACGATTAAATGTCTACATGATATACAAATTAACAAAAGCATACATTTTTTTCCAAGATAAATCACCAGTCTTTGTCTCCACTGTCTGACAAATGGTTTCAAGTTTAAGCAAATCTTGCAATTTCTCAGGGCACCCAATAAGAATATATTGTTTGAATAACTGATGGTTAAGAAAGAGTGGAACCTTGCATACAAATGTGATTATAGAGAGCATCTATTTCATTGTTATCAAAAGTAATCGAACCTGTACTTCTGCATGAAAATATTTTGGCAGTGACTAAAAATGAAGTATGACTTTTGGGGGAAAAAAGAAAGATTCAAACATAAAAAACAGATATTGATCTAAGATTGTGGAGGTTAGCTAAAAATTTAGGAGGTTTTGAAGATTGATTTTTTTCTATACTATTTATTGGATTTGTCATTAAAAATGTTCTCTGTCCTACGCTGATATTGAAATCCCCTTGAGGCTTTTCTCATTCCCCAGCGCAAACCTGCTGACGTGCAATAAATAACAGCTCCATCAATGTCAGGAGGCCAAAGGTGCAGTTTAACTCTTCCCTCTGATAGAATCCAATACTACTGAAGGTCAAGTCAGCATGGAGGCTGTATGTCTCATGGTGAAACGTCTGTGAGGGAATCAGATAATGATGTAGAAAAACCAGCTGCATACTGACACCTGAGACCATTTGAAATCATGAGTGTGTCCTACTTTCGAATCACAACTGACCAAAATAAATCCTATAGTCTGATAGTGTATTCATATATGAAATACAGTTTTTTTTTTCACTGGTGTGCATTGATTGATTCTGCAACAAACTGAAATGATAAATCAACCACTCAGCCAAAATATGTGGAGCACAGTGTCTTCTGTGAATTGGTTATCCAGGCAACGAGATTCTCCAGGTTATCCGAGCAAACAACTGTTTTAGCCATTGCTGAAATTCGGCAGCCAAGTGATCTACTACTACTGTCTTGCTTGGGGATAGCCAAGGATTGGATTTCATGCCAACTTCTGTTATGCTAATTTTATTAGCTTGGTCATTTAGTAATTCATATTTCAGCTGTATTTCATGATAAGATCATGAATGACACAAAAAGACTGCTCCTGTGTCCAAACTTCAAACATCCTTTTGTGGTCTAATCTATGGTCAAACCAGCATGAATCTACTCAGCTAATTGGCTAATTTGGCCAATGTAATTGGTGATAACAAAAAAACCTGCTTGCACACTGACCCTGCAGGAATGGATTTGCCCACCCCTGGTCTTTCTGAATGGAAGGGGGCCTCTCAAAGAGACCGCCCACAGAGGGCTTGAAAGAACCAATCAAATTAAAGAAAGGACAGAGCCGATCAGATTAAAGAAAGGACAAAATCATCAGCTGTACACAGAGGCAGAAGTGTTCTGGGGAGGGGGAATGAGGGTGGGACACAGCTATTCTGGGTCTAAATCTCGTAGTGTGATGCTCGCCCACACAATAAGGCAGGGAACACAACACTGATTCAAGTCGCTTTGCGGCAAGTGAAATTCCACACTGTGAACATTCCCAGTACACACGGAATGCTGGGAAGGTCCTCTGTCATAAAGAAATGTTAGTGGTGTCATTTTCCTCAAAGATAGCAGGAACCGAAGAACCAGTGTTCTGCTCCAAATTCCCCAAACGTATCCTGAACTGGAGAGGCATGTTAACCACTGCGCTAATGTAAATTGGATTTCTGTTTCCGCAACGTTGCACTTTTCCCCCTTCTCTCTTGATATATAATCTGCTCATTTCTCTCTCTCTCTCTCTCTCTCTCTCTCTCTCTCTCTGTCTCTCTCTGTCTTTCTCTCGTGGATTGTCTGTGTAGTCTTCTAGAGTGTTCTGTCAGAAGCGTGAGTGGACTTCGTCGTCCAGTGGGGATCTCCGAGTTGCCAGGCAGCAGTGGTTATCATCGCGCCATTTTACAAACTTCTGGCTTCAGTGCCCACGTAAAGAACATGGCCCATCTCCTCCCTATCCACGCCCCCCCCCCCCCCCCCCCCCCCCCCCGCCCCTCCCTCAGCGTCCCTGACTCTCCACTCCCCTCACCCCCACCCCCACCAGGCAGAAGGAGAGGCTCAACATTACAGTACATTTTCTCATTACATTTATTTTGAAGATGCTTTTATCCAAAGCGACTTACAATAAGTGCATAGGTCCTTGGAACAACTACAGAACACAGGTCAGATAAGATACAATTTACATAAAGTATCAGTAATCCATAGCCATGAACATCAAGTTTAGATCACATGGTAAGTATAGGCTAAGTCAGTAAAGTCAGTCATAAACTAGAATTGAGGCATGATTACAGGAGATATGATAAAGAGCTACAACAGCTCACAGTAATTTGAAAACGGAAAACTGGAATTCAGGGAACATGAAAATCTCATCCAGAAACAAGGGAAATGCAGCGGTCACATTTTCTCAGTTGTGGCACCATTGTAAAAGAGTAAGGACTGGTGTCCTCATATGAACTTGATAGTTTTTCTACTTTCTTTTATTTGTTGTATTTTGTTTTGTTCTTGTTTTTTCTTTTACTGTGTGCAAATAAACTAAACTAAACTAAACTGAGATAGTTTTTCTGGAGTCGGTTAAGGAGTCTATGCTGGTGATACCAGTAGCAGTGCCAGAATTGCAATCATGGGTGTACCACAGAAATTTGCAAGTGGACTGGGGGTAAATTGCGGGTGGATCGGGGAGGGCAGGGTGGGGGGGGGGGGGAATCCATGCAATTGCTTGATCCATGCAATTGCATGGATCAAGGGCGTCTCTTGTGAGGAGTGGTAGAGCCCTAATTTCCCTGTCCCAGTCATGCTCAATGTTCACTCACCTCCCCATTTAGACCCTGGCTTTGCCAGCCGAGGGAGGATATTTTGTTTGTGGGGGCCCTTTGTGAGTGTGTGAGATAGGAGGGACATTTCATCACCTGCTTTGGAGCCCTTGTCCATTGGCCAACGAGAGCTGGCAGAGAGGTTGGTGACATCAGCTCTCTTTTGAGCTGGGAAACCGCAGTCCAGGAGCACTGCTCTGATAAGAAGCAGACACGTGACAGATTCTTCCTAAAGGGGGGGGGGGTCCCAGTCTGTCTTAAAGATCATAAAACAAACTTGATTTTTATAATATTAAAGAAACCAAGAAAGTAAAAAATTTTATCCGTTTTATTGTTTTTTCAGTCCATACATTCATTTTTATTTTCCCCGTTTTCGTTTGATTACGAAGTCTTTTTGAGGGCAAATGAAAGCACTAAACGTCTGGTGAAGCCGATAACACAGCTCCGAAGCAGGAGGGCTGTTCTGAATGCAGGAGGGTCGGCTCAGCTGATGCGTTGATCAATGATATCCGCGCGCCTTGACCCCGCGCCACCTCACCGCGTGTTCCGCCAATTAGTCTCGCTGTTCCCGTCATTGTGAGGGCAGCATAAAGGGCCAAGGATTCTTCAGCATGGCAATCTCCCTTTGGGAGCGATGATTAGCGATCGCTTTCGCATGCTGCACTCCGCATGGCAACGGCAACCGGTTGCTAGGGGCGAGCCCCCTCCCCACGGAGCCGACATGCTCATTTGGCAATCGGACTGTCATAGGAATTCCCCGGTGACAATTTATCACATGCTGCCACTTCGATTGGTGACATGCCGGCACTGTGATTGTGTTGTGGCACTCGACTGACTGAGAAAAACACGTACACCTGCTAGAGATCCAACTTAACCTATGGTTAGTGGCTCAACAAATAGGCTTCACAGGATCCAACAGTGGGTGGAGCTATACTGTCCTGTCAATCACTGACTGCTGTTGAACTACTTTGCTGACAGAATCTCCAAGCTGGGCAGCTACGTTGGCCACGGTGATGTTATTCCTCAAGAGCTTGTAGCCTACATGTGTAGCATATATTACCTGATTATTTTTCAAATAAATTAAGATAAAATTGTTTTGTGAATACATGTGAATACAATGACCTCTATACCAGTCATTGTAAACCCAGCACGTCATCAGAAACTCCTGTATATATCTACAATATCCTTCATCACACACACACCACCAAAAAAAACACCTGGGCCAATCAAACACATACACTAAAACAGAAATAATATTAATATTTTATATTAATATTAAATATAAATATATAATTCCAGAAAATGAACCACCCCATTAAAAGAGTTTTGAATAAGACCTTTGGCTGACCTCTAGTGGTCACAAGAGTAATGCAACCAGTTTATTTAAAATACATAATAATACAAGCATATTATTTGTATTAACAGTACGAATAAGTACACCCGTATTTCCGGCTCCTCAACCTTATATTGTCAGTTCTGAAACCACAAGTCAGTTCTTGTTTTCTTTTTATTCATACAATGAGCATGACTGCCTTCCATCATTCCTACTGGGTAGAAAATCATATACCACATAACAGTTATATATTCCATAGTTGCATATCAGAGCACACGCATAAGAAAGATAAAAAGTCTAAATTTTGCCCATAGAGTCATTAGGCCGAGGGGAACAATGTGTACCAATTACCTTTCAGAGGTAATTTTTGTTTGTTTTTGGACAGCTTACTGACCATGAAATATTGTACTCATGGTCTCTTGATGATGTTAAAGAAATAGTTAAATATAGTTAACAACTTACTGTGCCTTCTGAACCAGCGACCTTAACAGAGGGCCAAGGAGTATATGCGCTAAGGCGTTGCAAGTTTTTGGATTTTGCAAGGAATTTTACCGCTGTGAGAAAACAAAGCAGGTGCAGCTCGACATGAACCAGAACACCCCTGCCCTAAAAACCACAAAGCAATTCTTACAGAAAGTATGGCCGTGACGCAGGAAACTGCAATCCCTATGTTGTACAAAAATATGGAACAGACTGGACGGCAATTTATTCAGCAAGGCATTTGATAGACAATACTCTGTATTTGGGGCTGATGGTGTTTAATGAAAGTCCAATTTCCTTGTTTTAATGATTAGCCCAATGCCAAGGTTTTTTGGCTTGACTCTACTGTATTTTTTGACCATTTTTATCTGAAGATAGCGTTAAATAAATATTGCATGTCACAAGCCCTCACAAAACCCGGATTTCATAGTTTCCATGGAAACAGTCTCAAAAGTACAGGCGAACATGAATTTAAAACATTCACAAATAACCTTCCAATGATTTTTCCACAGCTGTCAAAAGCAAGCTAACTCCTCTGGGCAGCTCGCTGACACGCGCTCCCCTAGCAACCGTGCTTAATCTCCACGGATACAGTGGGACGCTCTGCGAGGGGACGCACAAGGGATGGTGGGCGGAGTTGGAAGGAGCCACGGCAAACATTACTCATGTAATGTGTTCCAGAACCATGTTGTTGCGAACATTACTGCAATTGTTTGGTCTATATGCAATGCTAAATGTTCTCAAGAGCATTTTGAGCTTTGGAAAACAGGTTTTGATGCTGTTAGTCTTCCGTCAGTATGTCCATTTGATTTATAAGCTGTGCATGACTGCAGGGGGAGCCAATGCCTGACAGAAGATCTGCAATTCTTATTTTATGGTTTTGTGGTTTTATTGCCAGATGTTACCATTTCTACATGGCTTACAACTGATAGAGGAACAATTTATTAACATTTTCAGAATTGTGTCTGTGACTTACAAAAATTCCAAAGACAATCCAAAAATGTAAAAATCCATCAATTAAATTTTTTAATAGACTAGGCAGGCTCAAATATGAAACACTGCCTGTACGGTATGTGCTGACTTCATAATGACTAGCAAATCACACCCACTATCTTCCCTGACAAAAATAACTTCTGTCGAACATATTGCATTTTAATTTCTTGCTATTTAAATCCCCAAATGTATGGGGGAGGAGACCAAGCACAAGTCCATCATTGTGTTCATGAGAATAAAATGATGCTCTGGCTTGCGGTGTATCTTAGTGCTGATTAATGGCTGCGTATATATCCACGTCTAACTCTCTTAGGGCTCTCATCACCAAAGCGCTAACTTTACCTGATTAAGATGAGAAACAGTGCCAGACCTGGATAACAACAATCCCAGACCAGCGAGTAAAGATGCAACATCACCAAAGCGCCAACTTAACTGTGCTCACCAAAAGCCAAAGTACTCCGCTCCGTAGCTATGGCCCAGGGACTGTGCTATTGACTGTGCCAGGGGTCCCACAGGTTGATGCACAGTTAGGCACAACCTGAATAATATCAACTGTGTCAGCATGTTGAGAGAAAGAGAGAGAGAGAGAGAGAGAGAGAGCAAGAGAGAGAAAGAGAGAGCGAGAGGGAGAGAAAGAGAGAGAGAAAACAGAAGATGGCGCAATTGCTTTGCAGATGGCTTGGGTCTCCAAAGACTCCATTAAACTCGAGCACATCTCTGGAGTAATTAAAATATCTGGAAAAGTGAAAGATTCATTTTAGTGGCCATGTCAACACATCCTTCCTTCATTTTCAGCATGAATATGCTTTAATATTTAAACTTGTTTTTAAATTTTGATGCTGATGATCATGATGTTTTTAACAGCCAGCTAAGGTTTAGCAATAAAACTGCGTGCTACTTGGCAAGCTAATGAGCTAGCTATGGACTGAGTAGATAAACAAAGCGGTGATTCTCGGTTTTTTTGGGTGCATTTATATGTCGCTAGCAGCCCCAACTCAAAAGCATAGCTAGATATTGTGTATCATATTCCAGTGTGGCCATCGCATGCACTGAATACCGCTAAAAGGCCACTGCAAGTGGAGAGGGCCAGAGAAACCTGTGAAAGCTGACTCTCGCTTACGTGAGGAGCTGCACTTTCCCTGGCTCTATGGGACCGTATTCTGTTCACTGCAGACTAACCGCCCTCATGTGCTTCACTAATGCGCTAGGCTAATACTGTAGGTATGTTTATGATGTCGCTCATTACATCAAAATTGCATGCCAAAAATGACTAAGAAGAGAAGTTCCACATAATGTATTATAATCAACACTTACACGCTTAAAGATTTGTTCATGCAACCACTGTTGATTGTTTAAACAATTGTTTATACAATTGTTGGACACAAATTCATATAAATTCAGCCTTACATTGGTCTTGATTAAATTCTATATTTTTAACCTGTAAAATTGAAAAATAACGTGGAATTATACATCGTTGTAGAATTGTTATTTTTTCAGTGCACCAGATTGAGGACTGCAGCTTGATTTACCTCCACGAGGTGGCAGAATTCTGCTTGGAGCTCTGCAACATATCTTTCTGTATTAGAACTGTTCAATGAACGCAGACAAATCTCACTTTCTGATGTTTAACACTAATTATACCAGACAAAGGACACATCTTACACTGTAAAGAAAAGGTCTGCTATTAGTTTCATGAAATTTAAATTTTGTGGTTTACATTTTTGCCATATTTAAAATTTCCATGTATGCTATTGCCATGTATAGTGTAAATGTGTGTACAATGAAAATTTAAATTAACAAACAGATATGCCCATTTCATGTATATGAAAATGTATACTGGTATGTCATATGCATGTTCAGACACATTCGCATTCTGTTCAAAAAGAGGACTACGCTGTCCCTCCCAACGCTTGATATTTAGTGCACCGTACTCTTGAGTAGACCCAAATTAATTCTCCTTAAATGTCAGAGGACCAGTTCTCCCAGGCTCGGCCAAAGGCTTACCGCGTTGCTGGCTACAACACAGACGAGACATGAAAACTGCTGCACTGATAGATGGAAAAGTCCTGCTTTCTCTGGACTCCTATGATTACGAGGCTGTCGATATGACCTACTTTACTGGCTGTTTTCTTCTGGGGAGGAGGAGGGGGATGGCCTTTTCTGTTTCCTTTTTGGAAGAATGACTCGGCAGAAGCTCTCGTTCGCAGCCGGGTGATTGACAGGTTGTGTCTGTGGGGGGGGCCAATTTCGGCGCGTGTTCCCGCTGATAAAGCCCCCCTCGTGACAGGTGGGGCCGCTGTGTGCCTCGGTCGATAGCCGTCACCCGCCCCCCCCACCAGAACCTCCTCAAAAACACACAATTTCTCTGGACGCCCCATGTTGACAACGTCTCTCTTACTTCATCTTACTTCATCGTAAAATACCATAAAGGAGAACACAGGGCTTTGTTACAAAAGAGATACTTGTCAGTCCTGTATGATGTGTATAATTTTTATTTACCTATTACATACTTTGTTTTCTAACTACCATGAAATTTCACTGGAAAAAAGTAACTTTCTGTAGCCCACCTGCAAGTGTAAGCTCGCTTTCATTTGACGTTAACCAGACTGACACATCACATGACCTTGTTTCCATCAGAGCCATTGTTCCATGTCTCACCTGAGGTGTGGATGTCCTTTGTCCTCCTCGGGCGTCTTTGTGAGATCCTCTCCATGTGCTGTGCGAACAGCAGCGCCCAACAACACAAAAGGCTGCTGCGCATGCAAGACCAAGGAAGGATGACCCTCGTTCATTGACACTCTCAGAAGAAAAACGCTCCAGAAGGCTCCTCTATGTCCCCATAGAGGAACCCTGCCCAGTTCAAGGGTTCGTGGTTGGGCAAAATGGTTCAGTCTGGGAGCTTTCACACTTTTCACAGCTACCTAAGAGGGTCATGATGAGCTACCGCAAAAAGGGCTCCCCTACAGAGACAAGCCAAGGAACCCTTATTTTGAGAGAGTGGGGAAGGGGGTTAACTGCCACCGTTAGGTGCAGTGACTTGGTCACATGGTTGAACGCCTCGCTGCTTTGTCCTGTCCCGTGCAGCTTCGGCTGGTGGCAGGACAGCCACTACCGGGGGATGTGGTGGGGTAGGGGAATGTTTGTCACACAGAGAGTTTGTGTGGAGAAAACTGCTGCAGTTTGTGTCCAGCACTGCGGCTGTTTCAGAACGTACTCTTTGGACACAAAGTGAGCATATCTTTGTCAAAGCACAGCAAGTATAATCTCAGTTCAGTTCAGTTCCACGAATTGTATAGTCATTGTATTGTATGACGTAATGAAAAATTGACCTTTTAGAGTCATTCATGCTTCTGCCATTGTTCATAGTTCAATGTATACGCTTATGCCTAATCATTAATGTACTCAGTTGCATAATTAAAAAAACACAAGGTTTTATTGGTCAAAGCATATTTTCTGATTTTACACATATTTTCCCAAAGACAGCCTACCACAAGTACTAAATGCAGAGAAACTTAGTCTTTATCTGTTGCATACAATCAGGACAAATCACTTCAGGCACATTTCTCAGTAACAAACAAAACAAAACAAAAAAAAAAAACAGTCCATAATTTTTGTTCTAGCAGAAGAAAGGGGGAGTTACGTTCAGCCGCTATTGCCATATGCTAGTCCTATATATTAAGACACCAGCTGAAAAAGTCAGGTGTGCGCATTTGACCTTTGCATACTACTACTGGAATTCGTAGTTTTAGTACTCGTCCAGACGCATGCGTTTAAGCGTCTGGCCTTTCAAATGCTACTTTCGCGTTAAAGTGCATCGTGAGGTGCAACGCGTAGTCTACCATGGAAAAAACCGTGGGGCAATACATAACATTCATATACTGTATGTGCAAACTAAACTGCAGTCAACTCCGCTTGCAAGATGCTATTCTGGGACGGTAACATCGAGAACTGTATTATGGGTCACCTCTAAGTAAGGTTTATGTTACTCCGTTTCTCAAGACCCATGCACAATCGGGAAAGGTGTTCCAGGAGGAGGAGGAGCCGCGCGAGCACGCACACGGTGCACGACTCGCCGTCTGCACAGTGTTGACACCGAAGGCAGAGTCAAAACGCTTGGAGAGGTGACAGCCTACAGACGTAAACCGCGGAGACAACACGGTTTAGGAATACATGGGTTGGATACACATCTTTTCAAGCTTTTTTGGACTGGGTCATATTTGCGGATTTTTACAAGTACTTTTTGTTTCATTTTAAATGTACTGTGCGACTTTCAAACATTCGTTCCGTGAGCGTGCAGATCTGAAATGTGTTTATTATTTATCTAAATCTATTTTGAAACTTCGTTTCGTTAAATCAGCGTGATAGTGCCTTTAAAAATAATACAGTTTCACTTAAAATTAATAGCCTGCCGGCTGCGTTATTCGTATATTTTCGTATGAGATGTAAAATAGAAATATAGTTACTTGATTGAGAATCGGAATACTTATTAGAACAAAATATTTGTATAATTTTGTAAAACAATCTATTTTTTCTTTGTTTTATATTGCTATCATGCGCATTTTGTATTAGCTAGGCTACTTGTAGCCTAATTTTCAGCAACAACACGCGCAATGTTTGTGTGCGGGACCAATATTATAATATTATTATAGACATTTAAATCAACGCAGAATTTATAAAAAACCTAACAAGCAGTTTCTGAAATAAGGTTCGGGAATAACGTCTTTACAATGTCTCAAGCTGAAGTAGATCTTGCTGGACATAGCTTCCCCAAACTACCTGTAGGTTTGGACGAGGATTCTTGCCTGGCTGCAAGACTGCCACCACGTCGACGGAGGCACTCGGCAAACTCGAGAAGAAACGCTTTCAGATTAAACAAATTAAACAGCATGGATCTGGACTCGCAAGTTTACGACGGGCCTCTTTCAAAGACACTTTCTTGGTCCGCGGATAACATTTCATCCGAGTCCAGCGCGGACGAGAAAAAGATTGACACGACACCGCCTGCATCTATTGCCTCTAGTCCCGATCTTAAAAGCAATACCTCTCTCGATCCCCAAAATTCAGACCCTATTCCATCAATTAATAACTGGGAAACGAGAGAGCAATGCGAAAGCACAACCGACGGGAGCTCTGACAGTTCTGACGAAATCACTCAGAAAAAGGTTACCTTATCGCGCACCCCGTTAGAAAGCAAATGGGATCAAGAAGAGAAGGATGAAATCGAGACCAAAGCCGTGGCAACGTCACATGACGGCAGGTTCCTTAAATTCAACATTGAAATCGGGAGGGGGTCGTTCAAGACAGTATATAAAGGCCTGGACACGGAGACTACAGTGGAAGTGGCATGGTGCGAACTACAGGTAAGAATAAGAACAGTAAAATGTCACATCACGCCAGAATCCCCACGCTCCTGATACGACGGCGCAACATGTGCACTGACGCTGTCAACATGGGATTATTACAGCATCCACTCTTCTAGGGTACTCACCCTTGAATTGGCGTGAAATGTATTGCTCGATTTTTTACCCTGTATGAAAACTATAAACCTAGGTGTTTTCTCAGAAGAAGACTAAAAGATAAGAAACCATCTCTAAAACTTTGCCAGTGCTTTGTGTTGACATCCACATGGCTCATCAGCAGATAGCAACACAGTTTTGGAAATGAACCCCGACCCCGTTGACAATTTTGTGGGCCCTTAAATTTGTTGATACAGATTATTTGAAACCCCCACCCCCCATAAAGCGTGCATGCCGACTGCCTGTGTCCGAGTCCAAAGAATTTCAAAAGAATGGTCATTGGAGGCTGTAATTTACGTGACCACTATTGTTAAGTGGGAAGTGTCAGAGGATGCACATCTGGGGTTTTCGGTCCTAGCGAAGTTCGTTTGAGGAGGCATGTGCACTGATCAATGCACACTTAATACCAGTGTTGTTACTCTGCACGGATTGAGCTGCTGGAGCCAGTTTTTGACTATGGCTGCAGTGGAGGGGGAAAGAAATGTCCCCAGGTAATGCTACTGATTGTCCCAAGGTGATAATCCAGATCGTCACGACAACAGTCATTCTAGCAGCTGTTCCCTGTGACAAGGACAGTGGGGTTGTCACTAGATACACATCTTAGTAAGGACGAAAGTCCCGCCCTGTTAACAACATGCACCGTGTTAATCTAACCACGTCAACCACTCAAGGGAACATTATGACCAATAGGATTCCTATGCCCATGGTGTATAGTCCTTTCTAGAGTGGTCTTCTAGTGGCAACCGGACAATGGGGTCTGTGTCAAGGGTTAGGGAAAACAAATAAAATCTAGTTCAGTTCAGCTCTTCCCCCAAGAAAAGTGCAGATTGTGCTTACTTGTTAAAGTTTACATTATAGGCTTAAAACTGACACACCATACATCAGCTCAGTTAAGTGATTTCTTATCAGTAGGAGGTGGAGGGGTGGGGGTGCACACTTTTGGCTTTTACACAAAGAGTTGCATAGTGGTTTGCGTTCTTCACTCTCATGGATATGTTAATATCCAACATACGTTTTGTGCTGCTACTTTTGTGCTACTCTCAACACATTTTGTGTAAAGTTACTACTTTGTGTTACAAATATACAGTTTTTACCACAGACTGTATTGAAAGTAGCACAAAATGTGTTGTCCATGTTGTTTTTACCGCATCTGTTTTGAAAGTGTTGGTAGGTCCTGGGCTAATGACCCTGGTGTGGGTTGTTGGGGGCTGGCATGTGGTATGGGCCCAGGCTGTCTGCAAGATCTTAACCCCTCTAATCTCTCAGCATTCATTAAAATCCTGCAGTTCCAGCACCCCACTTACATGTACACAACCAGGGCTAATAGCTGAACCGGCATGCCTTCAGTATGCTCTTAAATGCAGCACTGAAATTGTGAGGGGGTTGTAGCAACGTCACATTCCTCTCTTTTTAAAAATTTTACATATGGTGAAATGTAGATTGAGCCTCACTTAAAAAAAAAAAAAAATTACGCATGGTGAAATGTAGATTGAGCACCTCTTTGACTGAGAAAGGCAGTTTCCCTAATGAATCTAGTTTTCTAAACGACCACAACGAAGAGTGTTGTAGCCTATGTAGTAAGTCTGCGAGGTGCATTTCCCGCTCGGCTTCAGGTGGTTCTCACCTGAAGGATTCCAGGAGACAGCTGTCCGCTGGCCGCGGGCGCGAACAGGACGATGCGTGAAGCGTAACAGCTTTTTCACGAGACTACCACTCGTCCTCTTTTTCCCCCGAAAAAAGAGCACGAGGGGAGGGTAGGCTACGCTTAATTATAGCTGCAGGCTTAGCTCCAGATATGTAACCGGAGCCACCTGTAACGCCAGCCGGGCAGCAGGGGAGTCATGGTTGGGGGGAGTGGCGAGGTCGGGAAGGCGTCGTTATAAAATAGGCCCCATGTTCTGGTGATGGAGGGCGATGACACTCGAGCTCCACAGAAGGGTGAACCCCTCAGCTCTGATGGTCACGTGTCACTGTTGCATCACGCCAGGATTTACATTTGAGTCTAGCACGTCCCAGAAGGTGGGTGTGTTGAAATAATAATAATAATAATCATAATAATAATAATAACTTTATTAGCCTCCATTATTTAATTGTATGCTACTGATAAATTCTTCAGCACCACGAACGGAAATCTACTTTCCGTCAGCCTTTTTCATTATTTAATATTATTATTATTTTTTACCACCAGTAGAGTGGGACCGAGCTAATCCACTTTGCAACATTTTCGTTTTCCTTTTTACCCATAATACCCAGTTTAATAAGTCCGATAAATCACTAGCACGCCCGTCGAGGCTGCCCTGGCGACAGTGGTTTATGACGCCGGAGACTGTTTCCCCCTCTGCGCGAGCTGGACCTCCGCTGCTCAGTGCTCTAATCAAGGCTAATGAAATTGAAGGATACGGCCGCCGAGGCTTGGCATGTGACATGGATATCACAGCTGACGCAGATTTTCGTTTTCCGAGCGAGATTGTCGGAGCTCCGTGTGCCTTAATCATACGCTACGCGCAGGTTTTGGGAAGACAGAAACCTGTCACCCCCAATAATTTAATATGAATTGGTCCCGAGCTAGCATTATTCTGAGACTTGACATTTAAGTAGGCTACGCGAGACTAGGTGATCCAGGAGTGTCTCTCCCAAAGTTGAAATGAAATCTACGCCCATGCCTTAATGTACATTCACACTGGACTGAGCAGGAGGCAGTGCGCACGGAGGTAACTTCTAGTACGACTGAATACAGTGATTAAATGTAACACGCGTAGATTGAAATATAAAGCCCTTCGTGCTAACTCGGCAGCTTCCGTCAACGGCGAAGCAACCGAGTAATTAGTGTTTCGCAATTGCCGTTTTAGTTTTTGCGCTGCACATTTGAAGAGGGTTCAGTCCTTAGGTTCCCCGGAGTGCTGTGTTAATGACACGCCATATAATTTCATGAGCCATATAAAAAAACCCAAGTGAACTTTACGGCTGGAAAGTTACAGAAACCAACTGATCATGAGCGATCATGCTGCCCCGTTTTCTATAGACCCTGGGCTTGCTGCAATCCTAGCACTCTCTTGGTTTGTTGTAGCCTACCCGGTCTTCAAAGATTGACCACTGAATTTTCATCCAGACCACAGCACTCACAGACAGTTGAAGATTTGGGGCGACATAGCTCAGGAGGTAAGACCGATTGTCTGGCAGTCGAGGGTTGCCGGTTCAAAACCCCGCCCTGGGCATGTCGAAGTGTCCTTGAGCAAGACACCTAACCCCTAACTGCTCTGGCGAATGAGAGGCATCAATTGTAAAGCGCTTTGGATAAAAGCGCTATATAAATGCAGTCCATTTACCATTTGGAATTGCGAATGGCCGTTCAGAATGCGAAAGTACGCGGGCAGCTTTGGGCCTTGCACACCTGTTGTAATTAACAGGTAAACCTGAATAGGCCTTCAGAAAACATGAACAAAACACTGTTTCGCTTTAGGCAAGTTGTCCTGTTTTAATGGATATGTGACTCTCTTAGTGCTATTGTGTAGAATTAAAGCAGTGGCGTTTTAAAATGTATTTCTTGCCCCACTTCTGTTTAGGTCTCGGGGGAGAGTGAAGTATACATCTTTTTGCAGAAGTCCATGCCTTGCTGAACAGCTGAACCGCAGAGAGTACAAATGCAATTAATAAATCACTAAATTAATAATGACAAATATAAAACTTGTAATGCCTGCTTGAGTAGATGTTTGGAAACATGTAGGTGTGGTTTTAATCAACATTTGTCTTTTAGTAAGCTTTTTTTTCTGCAAATCACAGATTGGGGAGTTCAGTAATGGTCCAAGTGAACTTGCCAATCTATCTTTATTTAGAAGAGCATTCTCAGAATAACAAAAGCTTGTTCATTTGTAAGTCAACATTAAGGGCAAATGTTTATTAGATCCAAGCAGTAGTCACAAAGCAGTAAAATCAGATTTACCGTGGAATGGCATTTCGAAATTATACCATTTGTATAATTCTGTTTAGCCCCATATGGAAAATGTGTAACGGTTTCTCTGTTGACATTAGAAGCTATACTAGGCACAAAATTCGTCATCCAGGCATGCGTCAGATTCAAGCCTGCAAAAAATATACCATATGGATCAGCCTGTACTTCTGGCAAGCACCCAAGTTTCATTCATTTCATTCAGTATTTTCATATATATATTTTCAGTTGCAATCTGCTGTAGCACACTAACAAATCTTTTTTTTTTTTTTTTACTTGGCAGTCTGATTACCAAATTTAGACCACCATATTTTTAACTCTTTGAATCCCAGGAAACACGCAGGAAGGAACGTACTGCTCATAAGTATAAAAAAGTGAGAATGTCTAGGTCTGCTGCTGCGGAGTATAAGGATACCTTGATACTGTTTATACACCTGCAGATAATACTTATTCATACATTTTAATGTTTAAAATATCTAAATGTGTGGAAATATTTGGCCAATATTCAAACAACAACAACAACAAAACACACACACACACACACAATCTGGCCATCACGTGAAATAAGTTGGAGAACAGTGCTGTCAGGCCAAGGTACATTACCAGATACCCTCTTAACAGATTCTCAGGTTCAAGGTGTATGCACAGTGTCAGATAAATAATAAAGTTTATGAAAGCCATAAATGGTAACATCCAGCGATTGATGTAGCGCACAAGCTACAAGATGACAATCCCTGATTTAGACGCAACACAACAAAAATGCGGTCATTTGGGCTAAGCTGGACACTGACACTGGGGCTGTTGCTAGATACACATGCATGGGATGCGAGACAAGATTTACATGAGAGCCATAACTGCCCAACCCCTCCCACTCCATCTGCTTTCACCTCAAATTTCATTACTGTCTGTGGAATATGCTGTAATATATGGTAAATAGATGGACTTTTTTGAAAATACAATCCATCCATTCTCCATCCATTATCTATACCAGCGTATTTCTGGTCAGGGTCACAGGGTTGCTGGAGCCTATCCCAGCATGCATTGGGTGAGAGGCAGGAATACAGCCTGGGCAGGTCACCAATCTATCACAGGGCACACACACCATTCACTCGCACACTTATACCTACAGGCAATTTAGAGTCTCCAATTAGCCTGTGCATGGTGGGAGGAAATTGGAGTACCCAGAGGAAACCCACAGAGACATAGGAGGAATTTTTTAAAATGGAAACATGTTAATAACCAAATCTTGAAATCATATGAAAGGATTTTTGCTGAGTATTGGTGAAAATACTAGTTTCCATAGGTTAATCGTGTATTTCAATGTAGTTTTTTTTCTTCTGGAGGCATACATAAGCAAAAGCCCATGTTGCTAGCCCTGGAGCTTTGCTTAAACAGTTTATTGCATTCTAGCTGTTTTACAGCCCTGTCTGGCTCTGCTTTCAACATGTGTCTATTGCCCCCCAGAAATCGCCTCCAGCATGTTACAGTTGCCAATAACAACACGTCTGCTCTGCTGTCACACAGTGGACCACACTTTGTTTATCACCAGAGAACTCGTCTTAGCGTTTCCGTTCAGAATGAAGTGCTCTGTGTGTGTTTTTGCGTGTGTGTTGCACACAGTGGTCCAGATGGAGACCTGTTACTGTGCGTATTTCATGGAGATTTGACAACACTCCGGTTGGTTCAGCACTGCAGGCTGAGGGAGAGAGTGTTTTACAATCGGGGTATTTAACCCTTTAAGGAGTAAGATCACAAATATGTGTTTGGAATGTTCTGAACGGAACATTCTAATGCTGATGTAACAATCACTACTGGTTATTGAAAGCAATGGAGTTCTAGAGCATTGACTTTTTGAAAACTTAGATAAAACATTACAAAATAAACCAAAAAAAAAACAGCCCTACAAAGGCTTTAACAATCTCCAGGGACCTGGGTGTGCTGTGAAGACCCCAGTTAGCTGGTTGATACTGTTGCCAGGGGTGACGAATATCACCACGGCGGTGGCAACAGTGCGTTGTGAGACACAGGTATACCAAAGCTCTTCCTGCAGAGGATGGCATTCTGGACAACTTCGTGACTTTGATGCTCCCAAAAAGCTTGCCTTTGTCAGAGCCAGAATAGGTTCACTGGAGCTTATCAACACATGGATCTGCAGGGCTGAAGGGATACAACACAGTGCATAGTGGGAAATTTTTTTTTACATGGCTTAGTCACTGTGGTCCACTAAAACACTTATTTGTAAGCTAAATAAGTTGTTTGTGTCGCATGATAAGAGTAGAAATTTATGGGCCTCTTCTTCTCATGGCTCGTTACTACTGTAAACGTGACTCATCAGTTTGTTCTCCCTTCCAATATTAGCGCCCAATGAGACGCCCGTCCCTCCTTTAACCAACAGCACCTGCTGTCATCACTGCACTTCCTCTTAAAACAGACGAGTCTGTGGGAACTAAACTGCAGGAAGCAAAGCTTAGCAGTGCCAGGACATGCTTATCTCTCAGAGCCCTCCTAGCGCTGTTTGAGCACGTAGCACGGTTAGATGCATGGAAACGTAGCCTTTTGGTGTGCTGCTCTTCTCTTTTATTTTTTCTGCCCAGCCCTGTTGCTGAGGGGATAATCCGCTATTGGTATGGACAACTGGTCAATATGTCTCAAGTAGTGTTCTGTCTAAAATACTGTTTCTGTCCAAAGGTGCTGTCTAGCATCTAAAATATTGGATTTGTTATCCGGTTATCACTCTTGTTGTCATGGCCGGGCAGTCAATAAAAACAATTTGGAGCAAAGCCCATGTGATTAGCTGCTATGATGTCAGAGAGATTGAACGCATGCATGGTGTTTATGAGCGAAAAATAAGCTCTGACTGTTGCCGTTACTGTTAGTGACAAAAGGAGGATTTGCGGCTTCATTGCTCAATGTCAGTGTGGTGAGATGGATTATCAGCGTGACACTGCCATGTAGTTCAGGCCACAAGGAATTGAAACTTTTCCAAGGATATGTGTGTGTATGCGCATGTGTGCGTGGGTGTGAGTGTTTGTATGAGTGTCTGTGTTTTTCCTTGTGTGTGTGTGTGTGTGTGTGTGTGCATGCGTGTCAGTGTGAGCGTTTGTATGAGTGTGTCTGTTTTTTTGCTTGTGTGTGTGCATGTGCATGTCTGTATGCCTGCGTATGGCTGGCGGTGTCAGTCATGCAGTTCACCTGCTTCTGAAAGACTTCTTTTATTATCTGTTACGCTCCAATGCAGTGATGCCCAACCAGTTACAATCTCTCTCTCTCTCCCTCCCTAAATTTCAATTTTAATTAACTTTATTGGCATGAAATATATATAGTAAATATTTCCAAAGCATTATATATATATATATATATATATATATATTTTTTTTTTTTAAAGAAAGGAATATCAATATATAAACTATTACAAACATTTAGGTAACAGTAATTATGTTTACATGTTGAACAGGTAACACACTGTACCGTTTATCTGTACAGTGGTACTTTTGCTAAGTGGTAACTCGCTGTCCCTCAGGTTGTGACAAGCTGAAACATATTGTGCTGCAAGTGGGGCTGTGTATCCTTCTCCCAGAAGGATTTGCAGCTTTTCTATGGGTTTTTCTGATTTCAGAATGCTTCTCTGTCTCCACCTCACCTGTCTTACTGTGACGACATAAACATTACTATTTGGGCAACCCCTACTTTTTATGTCTACCTTTTCCAATTGTGTGTTTCAAAGGTGTGGTCACTGAGCCTGTACTTGGTCGGGATCTGTCTTTGCTTTGTATCTCTGACAGAGAGGAGATACTCTGCCTGTGTGTGTAGTCTGTTTAGGGCCCGATAGCAATTCAGTCCGTCTCTGTCTCTGTCTTTCTCACACACAAGCAAACACGAAGACGCACTCATACAAATGCTCACATGCTCAAAAATAACAAATGTGAGTCAGATTCATTTCCCAATTCAGTGCAAACACTACGCAAGGGTGACATCTCTCAGATGATTTCACTTTCGCAAGCAAGTTACCAGAAGACACAGGGTGTGTTTACGCGAATTCATGTGAAAAATATTGATAAATGATGATAAATGACAGCATAAGTTTTTAAACATAGCTTTTAACAAGCCACAATACAGTTTTTTGTATTTATTTGCCAATTTTGGAGAGCACATAAAATTGCACAAAAGGGCCTGGTGACACATTGTAATGGGCTGTTATCTGTGCACCTAGTGACTGCTCACTATGGCAATATCTCAGCCAACAGGAAAGTGGCGAGGTCTTCCGCTCCTATTCACACGCCGAGAGAGAGAGAGAGATAATCTACCCGCTTCCTGATGCTGTCCTTTTAATGACTGTGTAGGAACACAGATTGGCAATTTTGTAAAGATAAACTGAGCCAAGATTAATGGAATATGGACTTTTCAAAAGCAGTCGCCAGGTGGAAATGATGTCACCAGATTCAATGGGCTTTTTGAGTCATTCTGGTCAAGGTGTACCAACGTCAGTGAATACTACCAATACAGTGAATACAGCCAATTTCAAATGGTTCAGTTGTATTGTGTTAGTGCAGTGTTTTTCCAGTCCTTCTCACAGACCAGTATTGGCTTCAGTTCCGAATTTCGTTCCATGCTTGAATAACGTTTGACTCAGTTTTTAATTCAATGACAGTCTACAAGCAGTCGATTTACGCTGATTTACGATGGTCTGCCTCAGGTTCACAGTGGAAAAACATGTAGGCCTTAATGAATGTGTGTTTGAGCTTGTAAAACCTACAGGCGTTTTTCACCTGTAGTTAATTTTGACTCCTGCTAATGAGCAACACCACAGTCTATAAACTGAAATAGTTATTTCATTATTTCATAGTAATTAAAGGCTTACATTTATCTTTGCACTAGTGTTTTACAAACACACTGACATCATCCTGACTCCCTGACAGCTGGTCACAGATGCTTAACTGATAGCGGCTAAATTAACCGCTGTATTCCAAAAGCACACTAATAGGGCTGTGAAAGTGGGATAAATATTATGTATTTGTACAGTTTGTTTAAACTGCCAGGCTGTTTAAAATAAGTCTTTGGGGGAAACTGCATTAGGACACTGGGCTGTACCAAGTTTGTGAGGTAATGGTGGTGCTGCTACCTGAAACTCTTGGACATGATGTCATCCTCTCCTAAACGCCATTGTGTATTCTCAAATATTCCCAAATCGCTAATGCCACTGAGTATCCCCAGGCAAAACTAGCCCTATGGTTTTGTGAGCCAGGGACAGTTGTGGCCCTAAAGGACTGTAAAGAGTGTTTGTGCCAGCAGCCAGCTTTGATCCCAAATGGGTAGGACAGAAAAACTGGGGATAAAATATTTGGCTTGAATTTAAAAGACTGACACCACTCCAGCTATGTGGTGTCTGAGGGTTCGACATCTCCCATGCCCACACTCATATAAAAACATATAAAAACAAACCTATGTCTGACTGACTGACTGACTGACTGACTGACTGACTGACTGACCGACTGACTCATTCACTGACTCACTCACCCATCCACCCACGCACATGGTCTAACTTGACCCACATGGTCTTACTTCACAGTTGCGGTAGTAAGGTCGGATTTAAGGCCAGGCCAGCTCAGCGTACAAAGTGCCTTATCAGACCTGAAGCACATCCATCCATGTGCACCCTGTCAGCAGACCTCCAGTGGCCATTCCAGCCCCAAACGGATTGCATCCCTCAGGTCACTACATTAAACCCAGCAGCAGCTTCAGCACAGGGGGGGCATAACTACAGTAATGCCAGCACTAATGCTTCTATTAGCATTCACTACCAGCTAGCTTAACACTCTGGTGGGGGGGTGGGCACATAATGTCATGTAGTCATCTGTGGGAGATTCTTTCCAAACTCAGTTTTTGAGGCGTATCCAAGCAGCCCCCATCTGCTCCTTGTAGCCTGTGTATATTTTCCGTAAAAAGACAATTTTACCAACCTAAATCCCCCACCCCCGAGAGAGAAACGTGTATATATTGGTGTTGTTATTTTTTTGTTCGACAATCAAATTTGTGCGAATCTCAGGAAAGTGAAAATTTTGGAATATGTAATTAAGGGTTCAGACGTGTAATCTCGTTGCCTAGGCGAAGCAAGTGGCCCAGTTGCCCAATGCTCATCCGTTTGGCGCTAATGGTTGTGCTCAATATCAGAGAGACCTGTCTGAATCAAGTGGACAAATACATACAGGGAGAACTGTCCCCTCTCCTTTTAAAAGAAATTCACTCATTGTTTTATATACGGGATCCTGCGATGACACAGTCAGGTATGCTTATAATGAAGGACGTCGCTGGGCCTGAGGACACACGCCCATCTCTGTGCTTCTCGTACCAGTGTCTTCCTCTCAAATCTGGAGTTGGATCACATGGGGAATATATCCATTAGCCTGACCCAGAAAACCTGGAGCATTGTACATTTCCATCAGCAGAGCAAACAACAGAGCCCATTGAGCAGTCTGGTCATGGTGGAGCTTCCGTAATCACAGACAGGACATGGCAGTGAGAATTCTGCCCTAATTCCCTCAAGAGGCTGTCGGCCGTTCAGCCAGTTAAACGAAAGAATTGATGACATTTAACAGCATGTGGTTCAGCCAATGAAATGAAAGCTCTGATGAAATTAAAGTGCATGTGGATTAGCCAATCAAATGAAAGCTCTGATGACATTAAAGAGCATGTGGTTCACTCAGTCAATTGAAAGATTTGGCATTAAACAGCACTTAGTTCCCAAGAAAGATTGAATGTTGCTGGTGCACTGTATTCACAAGATAAATAGTAACAATTCAAATTATGAACAGTTTCACTCTGAACATTTTCAGTATGAAACTACTTCCATTTAACTGGAACCTACAAGTTGTAAACATCTGTGTGGTGTTGACCCCACCCCTCAGGAGACCTACCAATCAGAACACTTAAACAGCTTTTTTGCCCATTGGAATCACCAGATACTGTATGTAGAGTCAGTCGAAAAAGCAAGTTCTTAAATGAACTTTAGCTTGTCATTGCTGTTTCACGATAAGTAAAAACATGCTTTTATTTTTTACATCGAATGTGTAAATCTTAAACATTCAAAATACCAACAACATCTCTGGAATCTTGGAATGAACTTTTAAATAAAAAATAAAAAGCTTATATAGACAGTATCTTGTCACAACAGGCTTGTCTATTTGGGCATCTAATTCAGAACAGTTTACAGAGCATGTAGGGAAGTGATTGAATGGTGCTGTCATGCTCTAAAAACTTTAGTATTGATAGTCAATTGTACTGCTAGCAGAGGACAGCAGATCAATCACATTGTATCATTCAATGAAACAAATTAAATTCAGAGGTGTGGATTCTGTACTTTTTTCAGCAAAACTACAGTTGAGCTCACAAATCACTGCCTCATTAAGAATACTTGGAATGGCTGTAATTGTAAAACAAAAAATGACCATAACGCACACACACACAGTCACCTGAAATGGCTGTTTTGTCCATCTTAACTTAGAACTGTACACTCATTCATTTACCACACCGTGTAAAGTGAGATTTACGTATAACAGGTGCATCTTTTTTTTCTTCCAAAAACATACATTATTCTGTAAGACTCTCAGCGGTCCTTCTCTGGGTATAAGTGAGTCCTGGCACTTCTCCTGGCCGTTCCGGGGAGCATGGCACGCGGCATTTAAAGGTGCCAGCGCGTTCCAAGGACAGCAGTGACAGGATTCAAAAGGACAACTTGGCACTCTCCCCATGCCTGTGATGGATCACTCATTTTCCACTGCGAGTCAACAGCATACCTCCAGTGTTGTAATACAGCCTGATAACAAGCATTCGAGAGATGATTACATCTCCGGGGTATGATGAAGGACATCTGACTATGCAAGATCTTGCAGGGGGAAGGACTCTGAAATTTCAGACATTCAGTCTATTTTTCATTAAATAAACGGTGAAAGATGTGACATATTGTAAGTGAGAGTCATAATTGTAAAAGTTTAATAATTACACAAAATTTTTAAGTATTTAACAGAAATTTCTACAGAAATGTTTTGCTAAGGGGCGACCCTACCTGCAGACTGCGTAGGCTATGCACTGTGTATATACAGGACACATGTAATATTACACCTGTAAAATGACCGCAGAAAACATGGATATCTGAAAATAACAGTGTGCATCTCGTCTTTGTAATTGCATAGGTTGACAACAGTGGGTCTGTGATTAAAAGTTAATTATATGTTAATTATAAACTGGACAAACCTGTTCAGGTACAATGATACTTTTCCCTCCCAAAAGGTGTTGCCAACTGATTGCAATATTACTTGGAACTCAAAGCGGTGCTACGTTGCTCAACAGGTAAATATATTCATGGAGAGCAGCAATTGAAAGAAATGCAAATAGATTAGAAAGGAAGAAATGGTTTTTATGGGTTTCGGCACGGTAGCATATTATGGATCTTGAGATGAAGACCAGAGAATCCTGTCCGGATTCTCGGGGGGGGGGGGGGGGGGGGGACAACAAATGAATTGGCAGTTCTTAGGAGGTTATCTTAATATGAGGTCTTTACAAAACATTGAACAGGGCATCAGAGGTAAAATCACTGCTGTTGCTATGAACAAGGTATGTACTGAGCATGTGCGCTGCTGAATTGTTCCACTGTACTGAGAGGGGGCTGTAATTAGCTTACTGTGAGCCAGATCTGGATGCTAATTTGGTTTATTTAACCGGAGGTCATTTATCAGATATTTCTTGTACTTTATCCGATTTCACAGAAATAGAGTTTCAATACTATTTTTATTGATGTTTTCTCATGTTAACAGCATTTAAAAAAAATGTTTAAATGGAAAGCTGGTTCTGATTGGATACTTGGATAGTGACATCACTGGCATCTGTCAGTACCCAGTACTGCACAGTTCATATAATGAAGAGATCAGCTGAGTCATACACCTTATCTTCAGCTGCCAGCTGTATATTTATGCCCTTTGCCAAAGTAATACATTCTGCGGTTCTTACAGGGATAATGATTTATAATAATAAAAAAAAAAGAATTTAAAACAACTACAGAGGAGCTCTAGCAATTGTGGAGTACGTTCATAATCAGCAACAGAATTAAGCCAACGGTGATCGTGTCCTGGTAAATACTACAAGGAGTAGAGTCAGGAAGTATGAACCAATCAGCATTGCCGTTGTTGGCAGTGTTGTTTTAGTCATCACCAAAATCTTCCATGTTGGTGGAGCTCCTCCATCATAGCATTCTTACACATATTCTTAAAAATGTATCCCTGGCCCTTCCCAGGAATCAGCTGGTCCGTTACCATAGTGAGACTTAATTAGCAAAGGTCCACGGCGGCCTACGCAGCCACTGCAAGCCCTGTTCCAAACACTCGCCATGTCCTATCATGACTACTCTGCCGGTGTTTGTTTTCCATAGGCCGCACTAATCCTGTTTGCTCTGTTCAGCTTCCCCCCCGCCCTTCTTTTTAAATGGCCGGTTTGCTCACAGAGGAGTGCGATTGGATGCACTCTACCAGGCCCCGCCCACCAGGCTTCACGGTCCAATGCCGTCATGCACACAGAGAGCGTTTGTTCCTTCCTCAGAAGCCATTAAAGACCTCGCTGTTGTTTCTTTACCCTCAGCTGTACCCTTCAAAAGTCACTAGGCTCTACCTGCCTGACTACTGTACATGTCACCACAGCAGTTGTGTTTACCTGGAAACCACTGCGCTGAGGTTCTACCTGACAAAGCCGTGTCACTTGGAAAACAAGCAGAGTACTCTTGGACATTTCAGACAGAACGCCTGTCTTATAGGGACGTGTTTGATGTCATATAGTTTTACAAAATGGGCAGAAAGCTCGCTTTCAGTTGGCTGTCGCTGATAACTGTTGCCGCTATTGAAGCAGAGTGGCATTTAGATTGAATTTAGATTGTGGTGGTGGTGGGGGAGGGGTCATGAGCGAAAGAGATAAGAGAGTGGATTTACCTCCACAATGCAGCTGTTCCCCTTGGTTCTGGATTCGTTATCTGCGCTTTACTTTGGACTGTCATTGAGCTCTCTTTGAGTGAGGGGGGAGGGGAGGGGAGAGGAGGGGAGGGGAGGGGAGCGAGGCTCGCTGGGTAGCCGGGCTCACGTTCCCGCACCTCCCGCTCCCAGGGAGGTTGCTAATGAAACGTTAAATGGGGAACAGCCGCGTCAGGCGCTCTGCTGCCGGGGCCGGTTTGGCAGGATGTCGCGCGCTCCGTTGTTCTGCTTGCTCAGCACAGCCACCCCGCCGCGCGCTTTGGAATAGGCCTGCAGCGGCCGCCTGGGATGCGCAGCTCATCGTTCTGGTTCCCAGACCCCCGCTTGCTTAATTGCTCGAGCGGAGCCGTTTACTGGATGGAAAGGCGAGCGGTCAGCTGTTGTGGACGCCTGACGGCTGGCGGTAGCGGGTCATCTACAAGACCCTCAGGACCACGGATCCCCACGGCCAGCTGGGAACATCCCTCACGTTCGTAATGCGACTTGCACAGTTGCACACACTTGAGCATTTGTACTTGTTCACTTGGCATTGTGTACTGCCAAGCACACTGGTGAGTGCATACCAAGGTGTGCAGGTGCACAGCGCATACCAAATTAGTTCCGTTTTGAAAGAACTTTAGCATCATCCACTTGCCTCACACTTTGGCATGTTTATTCCATACATTTATTGATTTAAAAGAGGCCGTCAATATTCCTAGCAATATTTATGCTGAGAAAACAAAATAAAACACATCTGGAGAACTTCTGGAGAACTTCTATGCATGCTTCTATGCAATTTCTTGTGCACACCCTGAGCATGTAGTATGCAAGCAATAGCTCACAGGGTGGTTCTGAATGCTGCATTGTGACCGCAAGTTTTTAGCATCGGAGAAAAGAGCTGAATCACAAACAGCCTCGTTTTCCATCAAATTGACGTTCGTCTCCCTAAGAAAGGAATTATGCAACATGGAATGCAGATTGATCTATAAATGGCCAAGAATGTTTGCCAGGTCAGTCTGTACAAATTTGCCAACTCCTGTATACTTTCCTTTGAGGTAATGAAACTGGCGAGGTATTGATTCGTTTTCTTTTCATGTTTTAAAAAACAATCTGATTAAAAGGAACAGCGATGCAGTGCCTTTCATTCTAAATGCAATCTTCAGTTGCAGGCACAGCGATGTCACTAATGTCTGTCCAAAGCTGATGTACCCTGACCAGATCCACCATTCTGCATTGATGGAACTACTTTCCATTTTCACAGGACATGGCTTTGCTGGAGGTTGCTGTAAGTGTTAACAGCTTTTACAGATGATGGGGCGGCCTGTGGATCAGTGTAATCACAGTGTAATTTAAGATGAATAAAAAGGCTTGAAAGAGCCTCTCTTCCCCATCTCCTGTCAGGTCTGAAAGCACAGAAGGGCTTGCGATGCTGTCAGACATGTTCCAGGCCCCCTGGTTCCTGGTTTCAGCCTGTTCTGTTTCAGAGCAATACAGCGAAGAAGCTACTCCCCCCCCCCCCCATTATTACATAATGGAGAACAATAAAGCCGCGGGCAGGTCAGGGGAGACGGGTCTCGTCTTCCTGTTGTGTGAAGAGAAACGGTGAGCAGCGCTTCCTTAGGCCGGCTTCTCTTCTTGCTTTTTGATTTTTAACGCAGGGCTGCCCCTCGGCTTTTGGGGAGCCTAAGCAAAATTTTATCCCCCTCACCACCCCGCTTTCTGCGAGATTTTGATCGTGGAACAGGCGGAATAAGAGAGATGAGGGGGGGGGCTATTCTGAACAAGGGTTATAAGCCATGAAGAGGCCCTTTCGCGGGAGGCGGGGCCCTTTCACGGGAGGCGGGGCCCTTTCGCGGGAGGCGGGGCCCTTTTACGGGAGGCGGGGACCTTTTACGGGAGGCGGGGACCTTTTACGGGAGGTGGGGCCCTTTCGCGGGAGGCGGGGCCCTACGCTCAGTGCGCATCCAGCTTAGAGGATGGGGCAGAACAGGCTTTAGGTCAGCACAGGAAGGCCTCTGTCTATCACCAAGGACAAGGACCCCGCCAGGCGGTGAGCTCCCAAGGTCGAGGGACAGATAAGGAAAACCACCCCCCTCCCAATCACCTGATTTTTTTTGCCTTTTGACTTTCCATTCTGGGGTCGAAGAGGGTGCAGAGTCTGGCAGTTGGGTGCTTTTGTTGGCGGGAACAGCATTGTCAGATTTTTTGAAGGGGACATCCACAAAGCCACAGGTCCTGTGTGGCCTTGTTTTCATCTTAAAACCAGCAAACTGGCTCAGACTCTTGAAACCCAGAGGGGTGAGTTGACTGAGTCATCGCTCTAAGTGCTGAGCACCAGCGAAAACCAGCAGAATCTGCTTACCGCAGATTTTCCACCCCGATGCGTACCGCGCATCAGCTTGAGCAGGGAGACGGAGAGGAGGCGGCTGTAAAGCCATCCTGAGCGTAGCGACTGCCATGGCTCGACTCCAGTGGGCATCCACTGTGCAGCACTCAGCACAGAGCGACGGTCATTCACCTGCACTGAATTACCTGCATGTGCACTCTGATCTAACTGCCAGCTTAACCGTCACAACCAGGGTGGCATATTACCGCCAGCCACCAGCCAAATACTGGTAAATATAGTGCTGGGTGAGTTCGTCTGCTTTCTCAGCCACTTTGGCTGGTAGCTACCTATCACTTGAAGGTCCTGTTCTATTCTAAATACCTAGTTGTCCGGTAAAAAGGTGAAATTAGCTGGTGAATTTTGAGATGCACCGGCCACTGTGGCCAGTGAATGAAAAAAGTTGGTTTCCTGCTCTGATTGTAACACAGGTTCTTCTTACTAAGGAATAAATAAATGAGTCCGTTGGAGTGTAACACACCAGACTGCCCCAAGGGAGCAGAATATTTAGCACAGCCGAACGCGTGGCCCCCTTCGATAGCACACGAATAAAGAAAGTGGGAGAGTGAGGAGCATGCAGAAAGCGGTCACGTGGCTCCTAAAGCTGGCAGTATACTCAGTAAGAAGAAAGAACTTCAGGATTGAGAACCACCGGCGAACACCGTTGTCGGTATACTCGGTGAAACACCGCGCCGTTTAAAGTCACTCCACGCCGCTGGGGCGTGAATAATTATGAATAATTATGAGGCAGCTATTAACCGGGGCTGGAATCTCAACCAGACCTTCGTCTCGCGGCTACGCCATGGATGTATAAAGAGAAGGGCTACGCGAGATCACAATACAAAACAAAAAGTTTTGAGTGTTTAAAGTGGCTTTAGTTTGTCCAGCTATGCAAAAAAAGAAAAAAAGGCGAAGAAGATGGTATGTTTGCCCTCTAAATCAGAGTAGGATGGAGAATGGAGAGTTTTGTCTGTACATTTGGCAAATGCAGGTTTAGACGAGGGGGTCCACTTTCTCTTATTTCCGAATGTGTGCTAGGCATTTTGATGACTTGCTGAAACGAGTAGCACCATTCATCAAACATGCGGGAACTCACAGAATTCCCATCTCTACAGAAGAGAGATTGGCGTTGACTCTCCCTACATTAGCATGTGAATTCAGCCCTCTGAACTCTCAACCGTGACGTAACCAACTATGTGATATGGACCAATAGCTGAGGGGGGAGGTCGGAGAACAAGAAAGAACTTTTCGAAAAGTTCTCCCTGGAGGCCGTCGCACACTGCACCGTACGAACACACAACACCGTGTCTTTTTGTTCGTCAGTTGTTCTGATTGCTTCGTTTTGCTCAAAAAGTTCCACTTCGTATGAAGTATACTGCCTATACTCACACTTTAACCGCGCAGTTCTTATGACGGGGGTTTGGTGCAGGCTCACCCGCCGGTGCAGACCCCCAGAGAGCCGCGCGATTCGCGGCCTTGGCGGCTTAATTAAATTAATCCGCTGTGGCGTCAGCACACGGAACAAACGGCGCTACGAGGTTAAAAAGTACACGCACGGTTTTATGGAGCTCGAGTCTCTCGCACATAGTTAACAGTCTCTTTACAAAAGCTCAAAAGCCCCTTTACAGCGTTGCAATTAAATTATTGTTGTTGCAAAGCTCATTGACTCAATCCCCAATAATTTACAGATTCAGTAAAAAGTTGGCATCGGGCCTGGAATGTTTTCACTAAGTGCTCTTAAACACCTGCATGAGTGAGCAGGAGAGGCCAGGGTGCGCTACTGTAACTGCAGGTGGCTGGGGGCTGCGTTATGTTTAGTACATTCAGAGTGTGAGTGAGAAGCAAGCGTCTGGCAATATTGTTGCAGTTTACCCTCCCGTTAAAAGGTAGAGGCAGTGGGAATCGCACCTGGTGAGATGAGCCGTATCACAGGACAATGAGTCTTGAGAGAGCCAAAGGGCAGCGCTTCCTCGAGTGCAGAGATGCAGAGGTCACCTGAGCCCGTCTCACGGGCAGAGGACAGGACCAGACAGCGGAATGGCTTTTGTGAGGTCACGTGCGGCTCCACCAATAAAAGCGAAGCGTGCTCAACTCTAACGCCTACACCCCTCCCCCACATCTATCCCCTCTTTCTCTCAGGCTGTCTGTACCATCGCTGTCGGTAGCCCATTGGCCATTGCCTTTTGCCGCCAGACACCATTTAGGTGACTGCAGCACGTGGGTTTGAGGCCAAATATTTCCGCCGCCGCTGGGCAGGCCCTGCCGTTACCCTCGCCGAGCTGAGAGGGGAGCTAAGAATAAACGGAGCATTAACAGAGAAAAAGTGTAATGAAGACCTCCGTGTTTCTGGTGGCCGATGATCCATGTGACATGAGGACATCTGCCTCGGGCTAATTTTAAACCCAGTCGGCTCCAGTCAGTTATGCGCTAGCATGGATCACACGAGCAGCCACAAGCAGACATTAGCCACGGAGAATGTGCACTACGACATTGTGTCCGTAGGGATTCATATACCCTGTGATCTCCACATTCTCACTTCTGAGTATCTGCTGATCCATCTCATCAACTGGAATTTATTTGGATCTGCTGTATTATTATTTTTTTTCACTCTGGTCCCAATATAACTCTTTTTGAACTTACAGGGATGTCATTATTGTACAAAGCAGACTGTCACAAAGAAATGGTAAATGTACAGTCAACAGTTTTAGACAGAGTGAATGGGTGCTTTCCATTCTACTGTGGAAAGGAAGAGCCAAGATGGATTCCATTCCCCAAAATGGAAAACAAGTAGCTGGAAGCCAACAGCCAAATAAATAAACCCAGAACAGCCGTGAAACTTTAGTTGCCACTTTAACAGCTTGTTTTGTTCTGGCAGCTCAAGGTTGCTCATTTTCAGGAAAACATTTTTTCACCCCACAGAAGATATAAATTGTATACAGTTTTCTAACATGTAAAGAACAGTGTGCTGATGGTAGTTGCAAAGGGATTTTCAGTAATTAGACTGCACCAAAGGGAAATATTTGTTGCAATTTGATTGCAAAAACAACAGAGGAGTCACCAACTTTCGGTCATCGTGAGCAAGTGGAGAAGCAGGCTGGTCCTGATAAAGATTCCCTCCTCTTCACCTCCTCCTGCTCCTCATTTTGAAATGGCACACCTCCCTGTTGAAACCTCCAATCATGTGATGGCCCCGCCTCCCTCAAATCAAAATGTCAGTATTCAGTGAAACGTCATGTCCACTACTGCAGGAAATGTCCACATCAGAGTCGCTGTCAGTTCAAACCAGGGGTGTCCAATCTCACCCGAAAAGGGCCAGTGTGGGAGCGGGTGTTTGTTTTGGCCCAGCGCTAAAGCCACCCATTTCTGCTCGTCAAGGTCCTGATTGAAGACCACGATTAGTTCACTGGTTGAATCAGGTGTCCTAGCATTGGGCTAAAACAAAGACCTGCATCCACACTGGCCCATTTCTGATAAGATGGGACACCCTCGATTCAATCTTCCAAATCATGCTTTTTTCCATGAGTACCACCTCTGCTACAGGGCTCACTTGTCATTCGTTCGATTTGTAATTGCTGAGATTCAGAAGCAGTGAGGAGCTCTGTGCTGTAGCCTCTCCTGACTTACACACTCCGTGAAGCTGTCCAGTGGTAGACAACGATAGAAGGTCATAAAATGCTTGTTGTAGCTCTTTATCGTATCACCTGTAATCATGGCTCACTTCTAGTTTATGGCTTGCCATAACTTCACTGCCTTGAGCCTATGCTTACCGTGTGAACTAGACCTGATGTTCATGGCTATGGAAAACTGATACTTTATGAGAGTCACACCTTATCTGACTCGTGTTCTGTAGTTGTTCCAACGACCTTCAGTATGCACTTATTGTACGTCGCTCTGGGTAAGAGTGTCTACGAAATGTAATGTAGTGTAATGTAAAGCTTGTGACCAAATCTGGGATTCCTTTGACTTTACAGCAGAGGGGTCACAGTCAAGCCTTCCTGAAAAGCCAGCAACTGCAAAACACGTTTGCACTCTCGTCCAGACGCAGGGTCCGTTCTCAGCATGCTCTGCAAGGTTATTTTAGACTTCGTCCTGACAAAGGGGACTTTGTCCGGAGGTGAATCAGCTGACGACTTTGGTATAAAAATATGGCAACAAAAAAAAAAAGTGTTATCAAATGAAAGCACAGCTTATTTGATTTACGGATCGGATGCCAAGAGCGACCGCTGTTCTCCCATGAGAACAATGACACCCAGTTTCATATCAAATAGCTCGTACCTAGGCACTTGAAAACAGATCAGGGCCAAGAGCAGCTCTGCTAAGCAGATTAAGCAAAATCATTTCAGCGAATTGGCCACGAATCTAAATACCAACACGTTGCTCCTGATTCGTACGTAACGCTTCTCTACCACCTCAGATCGCTGCAAGGTGACTTTGTTCTCTCTCTCTCCAGTCCAGTAGGCACACTTAGTAGAAAATGATAATTTCTCATTTACATCTGATAGCGAAAGTATTTTTTTTTAAATCCTCACGTGATTGATAGCCGACTACTCTGTATTACAGAAAAGTGTTACCTGAGCTTTTTTTAAAAACTATTTGCAGTACATGTGACAGTCCTGCATTTGCACCCTTTAAAGAAGGGATTCACATCAAAGGTCCAGACAAATCAAAGTCTGCACTTTTCATAAAATCGGTTTTTGAAAAGAGGCAGAAGGCAGAAGAGGTTCTTACCTCCGACTGCTCCCTCATAAATTATTTCTCTGGAAAGTGTTTGATCACTATCTGTGGAAAAGACAGACAGAGAGGAGAGAGACAGAGTCAGAGGGACAGAGACAGAATGACAGAGAGAGAGAGAGAGAGAGAGAGAGAAAGTGAAGGGAGAGAGGGTATTCACATCTTTAAATGTTGCCTTCTCTTGGAATATAGCCCCTGAAAATAACCACTTCAGATCACTAACCCCCCCCCACCCCACCCACCCACCCCCTTCCTGGACTAGCCCAGGCAATTCCAGAAGGCTCAGTTACATAACGGAGTGCCTTACTTTGAGGTCATTTGGGTATGCGGTTTTGCTCTGGAACAAATATTGAGTACCGAGAAGCCACAAAAAACTGCTGTTTCGGTCTTATCATCACGAATGTCACCATTGTTCAAACCTCAGATAACCTATCTTGTGTGAAGGAGATCCATACTGTGCACTGTGAGATGAAGATGCAAGCAGCAGTTAAAACCCTCTGGCTCTTTCTAAATTTGTCAGTAGTAATTCATGGATTTTCCCTTGTGTTATACTCTCAAAACAGGTGGCCTTTTACCTCTGTGTGTAGTTAAGCACAACACATTTTGTGTTACTTTCAACACAGTTTGTGTTAAAAAATCTCCCTTTGTAACACATAAATTGTATATCTGTAACGTAAAAGTTGTAAAGTTGACACAAAATGTGTTGAAATTAGCACAGAAGTAGTAACACGAAGAGTGCGTTGGATATTAACACATCCTTTTTGAGAGTGTAGTAGACAGAAGCTTGCAGAGGTGCTTTCGTGAGAAGTTTCAGAGTAACTCATCCAGGGTTACTTGTGTGTAGAAACAGTCTCCAGATCCGTCCACTGGACATCCTGCGGTCCCTCAGCTGCCTAGGGTGGGGTGGGAGACAAACCCCTCTGTGTGTTCTCGAGGGTCCGAGAAGCGCGTGTATGACTCTTCACTCTACTCACTTTACTTCACTCTAGTGTGTTTCTTTTGCACCTCTGCACCTTGAACTAATGCACTTGTTGTACGTCGCTCTGGATAAGAGCATCTGCTAAATGCCTAACGGCTAAAGTTACTCTGTACAACTCTGAAACACAAATACACAATTCCATCTGTAAACATCTGTAAAAAAAATAAATATTGTTTTTTTCTCCTAAAGAAATATGTTACGTAACAGTTAACTCTGGGGTGAGAGACGTCGTATCTTATAACGGATTTCCTGAAAGAGTGTCAGGAAACCCAAGTGTGGTTTTGATTATTTTTCTTTTCTTTGTTAGGTATCGTTTTAACGGTCACTGTGCTCATCCCTGGCCTGTGGGGTCTAAGCTGTGTCTGCTGCTCCAGTTTAACGTTCCCGCTGTGTTTTGGGCTAACGCCGCGTGTAACCTGTGCCTTCTCTTCGCCGGGCCAGACGCGGAGGCTCACCAAGGCCGAGCGCCAGCGCTTCCGCGAGGAGGTGGAGATGCTGAAGGGTCTGCAGCACCCCAACATCGTGCGCTTCTACGACTCCTGGAAGTCCACCGTCAAGGGCCACAAGTGCATCGTCCTGGTCACCGAGCTCATGACCTCGGGCACCCTCAAGACGTGAGTTCGCCCCGCTCGCTCGCCCCCAACCCCTTGACACGGCCGGGTCTAGGCATAGGCGGTCGCCTTGGGGCGCGATCTGTCTGGGGGCCCACCATCTGAGGGGGGCACCAAATGTAGGGGACAAAAAAAGAAAAAAAAAGGACTGCTACCTACCACCCCTTTCCCAGTCCGCCATCTTGCCTCAGACTGAAAAGGGGCAACCAGTTCAGATGAGATAAAGTCATCTGAGAAATCAGCTGCTTTCATGTATTAATTATGGCCCCCAGGGAATAAGACTGTAGACCCTGAGCAATAAAGGGCTCAATCAATCAGTTAATCAATTCACTTCACAGTTTACCCTGGCCTAAAACCCCACAGAGCAAGTCAGAGGCTACAGTGGCTGACGGTCCAAAGACATGGAGGCTCCAGGGCTCACTTCAAAAAAGAGCCGTCAATCTCAGTGTGACTAGGGTGGGTAAAGAAAGGTTAAATAAGTGAAATGAGCACACTGTGTGCTTCTCCCCGGCCCTCCCTGCAGGTACCTGAAGAGGTTCAAGGAGATGAAGCTGAAACTCCTGCAGCGCTGGAGCCACCAGATCCTGAAGGGCCTGCACTTCCTGCACACGCGCACCCCGCCCATCATCCACCGCGACCTCAAGTGCGACAACATCTTCATCACCGGCCCCACCGGCTCCGTCAAGATCGGCGACCTGGGGCTCGCCACCCTCAAGAGCGCCTCCTTCGCCAAGAGCGTGATCGGTAAGCGTTGCAAAGTCCAGTTTCTGGCCCCGACCGGACAATGTAATGTCTTTACCGGTAGTTTATAACAAATTATTAGTTATGTTGATATATGAATTATGTTTGTCTCAAAACCAGACAACGCTGTGCATGTTATCTGGTTTTGACAAATTCTAAATCAGGCAACCCTACCCATATCTCTACATTTGTGCTGAGTGTGATGAAACGCTTGCATCAGGCTATGACCGAGGCTGTCGACTGACTCCCCCCCACCCCTCCTCTTCAGGGACGCCGGAGTTCATGGCCCCGGAGATGTACGAGGAGAAGTACGACGAGGCCGTGGACGTCTACGCCTTCGGCATGTGCATCCTGGAGATGACTACGTCTGAGTACCCCTATTCAGAGTGCCAAAACGCCGCTCAGATCTACCGCAAAGTCACCAGCGTGAGTGCTGCCTGCCTCCAGCCTCTTTCTCGCTCTCTTTCTCTTTGTCTGGATCTTTGTCTTTCTCTCTTGTTCTTTCTTTTTCTCTCTCCCTCTCTCTCTCCCACCAGCAAACAGCTGCCAACCTGAGCTTGCGTTATTAACCCCGCACACTGGCTCCACCCACTTTCCCACAAGGCCCTCGCCGTCATTCCCAGTACGGTAGCGCCATGTCTTCCTTCGGTTAACTCAAGGGCAGGCTTCTAGGCCGCACACGGCGCCACACAGATTACTTTCTGTCTGCCGAGTCTCTCAGTAAACTGCGTTATCAGATTTTAAGTCATGGGGCATTATATTAACTCAGGGGTGAAAAGATTTTTTTTTCCTAGAAATGTGCCAACAGATAGCAGGTGTGTGGACTCCTCCAGCTGCTGAACTATTGTTCCATCAGTAATTCTATGATGTATAACTAGGCCTTTCGTTTGAACATAGTAATAAACATGGCAATATAAATTGGTTATCACTAATGATCACAGTTACTATGACAGTGGTACTTGTGGTAGTGAATGATTTTGGTTACAAAACAGGATGTTTTTTTTAGTGTATGAATATAGACATTCTTTACTACTGACCTCCCATTATTCTTGAAGGAAATAGAAACCCATTTAATTAATTAATAGTTCTGTAAGTTTTCATTATATTATTTCATTATAGCTTTGAACTGACAAAATGATTATTGAAGTTGTCATATTTATTTAGAATTGCTCTAGTGAAAGTGGAAACAAGCTCACTTTACATTGCGTTTGACTTTTGTTTAATCAGGTAGGTCAACTCTGTTTTCATTAGCAGTAAAGAGACCCTGCCAATCATTTCAGCTTGGCATCACTCCTCTGTCAACATCAGAGCACCAGTGAAACACGTGGCAAAAAAAAAAGGTTCCATGCTGCTCCCAGCAGCAAAATGCGTTGGCAGAGCAATACACAACATTCCATCACATTTGCTAACAAATGGAAACAGTCCCAAGGTAACCTAACTCATAAATGTGTACTGTATTAGCATAGTTGGACAGTGAGTGTACTTTGATGGTGACCTGTGGTGACCTGTAGACACCCCTCCATTGCACTGTAACATAAATACAGTGGCAGTGTAGTATTAAAGTTCAAATCCCCAGAGGGGACTGTTACTCTACCAGTGTGTATCAGGTTGTGTAAATGTGGAGAGTGTATGTATAAATATGTGGAGTGTCTCAGCTTAGCTCTGTTCAACCCAAACAGTCCAGCTTAGCTCAGCTAAGCTTAACCCAGCACAGCCCAGCTCAGCTAAGCCCAGCCCACTCAGCTAAACCCAGCTAAGCCCAGCCCACTCAGCTAAACCCAGCTAAGCCCAGCCCACTCAGCTAAACCCAGCTAAGCCCAGCCCACTCAGCTAAACCCAGCTAAGCCCACGCCAGCCCAGCTAAGCCCAGCCCACTCAGCTAAACCCAGCTAAGCCCACGCCAGCCCAGCTAAGCCCAGCCCACTCAGCTAAACCCAGCTAAGCCCACCCCAGCCCAGCTCAGCTAAGCCCAGCCCACTCAGCTAAACCCAGCTAAGCCCACCCCAGCCCAGCTCAGCTAAGCCCAGCCCACTCAGCTAAACCCAGCTAAGCCCACCCCAGCCAAGCTCAGCTATGCCCAGCCCACTCAGCGAAACGCAGCTAAGCCCACCCCAGCCCAGCTCAGCTAACCCCAGCCCACTCAGCTAAACCCAGCTAAGCCCACCCCAGCCCAGCCAAGCTTAGCTTAGCTCAGCCCAGTCCTTCATCCACAAAATGTTTGTCCTGTACAGCTAGCTTGATGCAAGTTGGGTTACCAGAGCTCTCACAATAGCATTGGTTGGGTTTCTTATTGCATGAGAAACCACCCACAGACCATTCTACCATCTTCACCCCTGCAAATTTCATTTTAATATCCTCTAGCAGAATTTGTATGAGGCCATAAAATGGCAAAACCACTGACTCAGTAGAAGTCAGTGACATGTCTTGCATAAAAAGAAAAATGAATGCATTTTCAAAACTGTAATTTAATTTTGAGAATGTCAGTTGCATATTAAGTGCTTTAAGTGTGTCTTCCATCATCACTGGTTTGCACCATAGTGAACTCTTTCTCAGACCTAGTAGTGGATGTGTAGTTAGCATGACAAAATACTGACTTGATGACACATTACTGGATTGGTATTTTATATCTGTGAGTGGGAGCACACATGTGTAACTGGGTTTTTCTTTCCCAGAAAGCTAGCACACAGCTCTTAAAGCAATGGCATCAGTCACACTTTCCTTGTGGTCCCTTCTTTTTGAATCAGTAAATCAGCATGTTCATTTCGACAAAATATGAAAAAAAAGACACAAGAGGATTTTTTGAATGCCAATTTGAGGGAAATGGCCGCAGCAGAGGCTTATTTAGATGACTTATTACAGTGATTCGTTTCATTTCAGGCTTTTTCAGCCGTTACTTTAATGAAGAAAGATATGCTGAGAAAGTGTGGCATTTGCTTGGGCCCACGGCCAGCGTTCCTCATTTAAAACCCAACATTCTGTGTGCAGCTGCTTGCCATTGTGTGACACTACTTCTGCCCAGCTCACTTATTCATTGTTACAGGTTGGCTATGGAGCGTTTCAGGACACCAAAACTATGGATCTGGGAAACATAACTGACGTTGTTATTATTTTTTATAATCATTTGCCTGTTGACAAGGCTAATTTTTGTGAGCATGTCTACCGGACTGAAATGGCAGGTGTAGTAATGTTACCCAGTGTGACAGGCAAGGCACCGTGCTTTAAAGTTCAGCTTGGTTTCCACAGACTTATCCTTTAATTTTTCCACATCAATTAGTCAGCCAGTCTACACTAAGATGTTATATAGACTGGATTTGGATGGGCCTTAAACTTTTTTAAAATTTGGAAATACGCGTTGAGTTCTTCCAGGAAAATCTGAAAAAATTAACAAATAATTAATCCTTAAAGATTTTAAGGCAAGCCAGTTACATGTAATGATACACACAGACACTATGCAGATTACTTTCAGTGAGTGAAGGGCCTTGTGGTTCATGAATGCTCACCATTTTATGTTTATTAAATGGCTTTTAGACTGTGGATTTCTTCTGTTTTACTGGAAAGATTAGAGACACCACAGAAAAATGCTTTGGGATGATTTCAGATAAGCAGCATCTGCCTGCTTTTCCCAATGCATCTTTCCTATTAATATGAGTATACCTGCAGAGAAAATCACCAGTTAACATTTACTAGTGTTTTTTTCTAGGGACAAGTTTACTCTGCTCCCAGAGTTTGAATACTACGTCCTTTGAGGAAGGTCATTGTAATTCTCACTTCTAAAGTTCTTTATGAGAAAGTGTGGTGCCAAGTCGCACTGCTCTTTCATTTCACAGAATGTGATTTTTTTATTTTTTATTAGCTAGCTTCCAATACTTCCTTTGTGCGGTTTCCAGATCAGTGTGCTATCTCTCTTTCCTATCAGTCAATTCATTCAAAATTCATTTACAGATAGAGAGCCTTTATCTTCAGTGTTTATTCAATGGCAGTTTACAAAAGAGTCTTATTTCTGGTTAGGGGAAAATAGATGACTTTGGATTCTAAAGAATGGAATTAGTTTGGCCTGTAGAAGAAGGTTGAGAGCCTCCCTGTAGCCATCACGGGACAGGGAATTTATTTATTTTTGCTTTTTTGGAATTTAGCAGATGCTTTTATCTAGTGTGACTTAAATTGTTCACGTTCTTTTCACATAGAGTCAATTTATACAGCTGGATATTTTACAGAAGCAACTCAATTTAAGTACCGTGGTTAAAGGCAAAGTGCCAAAGTCTCACAGCATTGCAAGTTCAAAGCCCTGTTCATTGAGCTTTATACTACTCTGTCATGCTAGGGTGGGAAAACGCAGACTTGATAATATGCAGTTTCTTTTTTAAAAATTTTTTTTTTGCTCTAAAATGAAAATAATTGTTCAGCCAGGTTTTGGGTAATTATATGGGCTTTTAAAAATGTATTTATTTATTTTACTACTACTGGCCATTCATTCAATGCATCATTAATGCCCTAAGCGCCTTAATGCGATTTAAAACCATAGTGATGTTGGACTGTGACAAGCGATGCCTCACCATCTTGTTGCATTGTATGCTGTAGTAATACCCAGTTAGGGCTGCCAAGAAACAGTTTTGCCTCCAGCGCACCTGTGAATGCTGCCCAGAATTTGCGTAGATTAGAAGCACACTCCTGTACCTCCCTGAGCCATGTTATAGAGTTAGCGGGATAGGGGCTAGCTAGCTAAGGGACAGGTGAGGGGTGTTCTGTGTGGCTTCGATTCCCGAGGATGTTCCCCAAACCGGTCATGGCGTGGAAAAGGTGGACTGCTAAATCCAGCGAGTAGCCTGGCGAATCTAGCCCACAGCCAAACATGGCTTATCTGCTCTTAGTTGGGCTATGGCCATCTGGGCCCAGCCCATATATTATAGTTGTGACAGGTGCATGATGGGAAATGGGAGCTTGGTGGTAATGACCCCCTGACCCCAACCCCGTGACAGCAGCAGACTTCTGTAACTACCCTGCTTAAAAAGTCTATAATTAGCCAATGCAGACACTTTGACTGCAGAGAAAGCACAAATCTTTGAGCCAGTAACCAGTTCTTTACTCCTAAGCCCACATACTGTAATGAGCTTCAGCTACTCTGCTGAAATGATTTCCTTCAGTGTACTTTGTGTTCCACTGTACAATATGCCATAATCAACTGGGCATACAATAGCATATTGTAAAGCTTTTATTTAGTTGTTAAAAACATTACGCTTATTTTACATCAAACTGTTTAGAAAAGCAGGATTTGCTCGGTGCATTTGAAACGGTTTGCCAAGGTTTTGGCTGAAAAGAAAACAAACCATTACATCCGATTAATTATCAAATGCTCTGTGTGTTTTTTATGAAATTATGAGGAATCAAGTTTGCATAACGAATCCAGGTCTGTTGGGGGGAATATTGCATTTAAACTAATTAGACTGTTCATGTTTGTACAAAATGTTCTCAATGTTTTAGAATCACAATATGTTCCGTTTGAAAATCAGCAAGTGTACTGTTCTCAGTTACAAAATACCAGAGAAGAAATACCAGAGTTTACCGATTTTCTTCCATTCAAATACTCAAGAGTTTCTCTGCTGAGCCAAACATTATTGCAATGCGTCATTTATCATTTAACATTATTTTATCTAGTGCAGCTGGAAAGTTGTTCTTGTTTTAGGAGGGGCTGAAAGTGATATCTAAATGTAACGATGTAACATTCTCACCACAAGCTTGCACAACTTTACTGTGGCGTTGTGAAAAGATGAATGGCATTCGGTCCAAGCTGGGAGGAAGTATGAATCGTGAGAGAAGAATAGCTGGAATCATTGAGCGAGGTCTTCAGCGGAGCAAAAAAAAAAAAAGAAAAAAAAAAGCCTCTATCTGTCTGCCCCGATAATAATTAAAATGTCCACCATCCCAGTCGGTTACCACAAGCCTTTGTTTTTTCTATATTTTTCTCTCACACAAACATTTACACTGTCAGATTTCATAGGAATTATGGAAGCATTAATATAGAGGACATTTGTTCACAGGGAACAAAAAAAATCATCTCTCTCTCCCACTGGCAGGGTCAAATGCATCATACCATACATCTGCATATTTCTCTCAGCTGATCAGTGTTAAATTAAAACAAATTATTCTCTGTACAACGTGGCTAGTTTACCTCCTGCCAGAACTTGTTTTCTTTCGTTAGGCATAATAAGCATACCTCACATTGTGTGCTGGCGTAGTTTTCATTTGTGCGGTTGCCTCTTATCTTTCATAGTTTTATTCTGGGTGTGTAACCGGCGTCACCCTGTTAGCTTATTTCCAAGGACGTCCTGAATGTTCCGGGCGGCTGCTACACTCACAAATAACGTTGTGTGTTTAATCCAAAATATTGATTTAAAAAATTGCAAACACATGCAAATGGAAAATGTATACCACGTAGCGTCTAAAATACCTCTTCAGATACTACATGCATTTCGGACTGGTTGATGATGACATGTCATAGCATGTCAGCTTGAAAACAAAACCTTAGCTCTCCTTGAAGGACACTTTCCGAGAAATGAGAAAAACATGTATTATTACATCACATTTTACTTGACAAGCTTTAGTCACACAATGCTTGCAAGACTTCATTAACCAGAGAGCCTTGAAACATTACTGGCATGCAACCGGTGTTGCCAGCTTTCTATTTATGTACCAAACACAGAATTAGCAAACATGCAGACAGAAGTTTTTAAGATGCCAATGAGGAGAGACTAATACAGTCTCACGGTTTTATGATGTAATGGAGAGATGTGAAATCGGCCTTCTAAAACCAACAAACCAACACACCCTTGATTAGTGGCCCATCGGACGTTTGGAAAAGGTCCACTTTGTTCCTCTTTCTCTCGGTCCCTTTCCCTCACCCTCTCTTCATCACAAAATGTTTGTGCTCTATCCTTTAAAAATTGGAAGGCAGTGTGCCTGCTGGTTTTTGTACTAGCCCAGCACTAAGACACCTGATTTTACTTATCATGGTCTTGACTGAAGACCACAATTAGTTAATTAGTTGAATTGGGTGTCCTCGGGGGTGCGGCGCTGTAGACTGTGAGCTGATTTAAAGGGCGGCGAGAAAAATAAAAACCTCAACTGCTTATCACACAGTTGCCATTTTATCAAGTCTTACTTGTGTGTATCCGATGCATGATATTCAAGGTGGGAAGAAAGGTGAATTACTATGACTCTCTGGGAATGTATTTTGTTGAACGAGCCAATGCTGTCAGTGCCTTTCTGAATGATGTCATCCACATCCTCCCAGCCGCCCCCCCCCCCCCCCCCATTGCAGTTCCCCATGTGCTCTCATGATTGATGCCACTGACATTTAAAAGTCCCCTGTGTTTTCTCTCTGCCTCCCGTTTCCTAGGGAATGAAGCCGGACAGCTTTTTCAAAGTAAAAGTCCCTGAGCTGAAGGAGATCATCGAGGGGTGCATCCGCATGAATAAGCATGAAAGGTAACCACAGGCGTTCCCCAACCCCCCCAATCGCCCTACACAGTGTGATGCTAGTGTGTGACTCCGCATGTGCTGCTTGGCTTACGGATGAGAGAGCCAGTAGAAGTCATCCCTAGGTATACCTGAACAGCTGTTCTACCTGTCAGGCTTGTTTTTCTTGCTGGCACAGCACAGTAATAATAACGCCACCGCTGACATTCAGGAACAATGGATCCCTTGTCTAAAAATAGTATCACAAAGCTGGCATTTCAAAATGACGTACAAGAAAGATAAACAAAACAAACGCATTCATTGATCGATAGACAATAATGAAACCAATGCTAGGTTGGTTTGAGGAGTGTCAGAGAGTTAGTGAAAGTGAGTGCGATGTGTCTACGTGGAGGTTCTGGCAATCACCTTTTCCATATGACATATGATATCACATATTTCGCATCACATATTTCCATATGATAGCTTCTTCTTTATAGTATCTGCTCTCCCATTTAGGGCTGGCCCTCATCCATGAAAAACGTACCCCTCTCACTATGTCTGTGGTCTGCCCCATGCCACACAAAACAAGCCCTCTCCCTCTTAGGCCAGTGGTTACCAACCCTGTTCCTGGAGAGCTACCGTCCTGCAGGTTTTTATTGTAAACCTAACAAAGCACGCCTCATCCAACAGCGATAGATCTACCGTCCTGTAAGTTTTCCCTCCAACCCTGACAAAGCATACCTCATTCAACAGCTATAGATCTTGCTGAGCTGCTAATTAGTAGAATCATTAGTAGATCTCCAGGAACGGGGTTTGGTACCGTCTTAAGCAGTCATATACCTGAATGGTCCCATTCTCCACAGTTTGAATAGGGAATCTTCCTGTTCTACCTGTCTGACGTCTGCCTGTTAAAGCCCATGGCTTATGCCAGAGGGCTCCCATACAGGTCTAATCCAGTGTAAGCAAGTAGCACCCCAAAGCAGTAGAATTCTTATAACAAACGTTTGTTCAGTGCGGAGTGGCATCAGTGCTCAGATTGCAGGGACAGGCAGAGCTGACGTTCTAACTCTAATGACGCCATTTATAGTTCTGTCCCTAGAGTCCGGGCTATGCAAGCGAGCGCCCTTTCGTTTTGCAATGTGTCCTTGCTGACCTACCCTCACTGCCTTCTCTTCTCTCCCCGTCTCATTCCTGACCACCCCCCCTTCACCAGGTACACAATCCAGGACCTTCTGGAGCACGCCTTCTTCCAGGAGGACAACGGCGTGCACGTGGAGCTGGCTGAGGAGGACGACATGCTCAAGTCGGGCCTCAAGCTCTGGCTGCGCATGGATGACACCAAGAAGCTGCACGGGAAGTACAAGGACAACAACGCCATCGAGTTCCTGTTCGAGCTCTACAAGGACGTCCCCGAAGAGGTGGCACAGGAGATGGTGAGCGCCTGCAAAGCCTACAGTGAAGAGTGGGAAACTTGCCTAAACCACTGCCAACGTATGGCACCTACCTGGGTGATGCACGGTAGCCATTTTGCGATAGAACGCTCACCACACATCAGCTGAGGTGGTCAGGGAGATAACAATTTTTTATTAGCCAATAAAATCAGGGGATGATTAGGTGGAAGGTTGAGACAGCCAGGTTGGGAATTTAGCCTGGACACCAGGGAACCCCATATTCTTTGCAATGAGTGTCATGGGATCTTTAATGACTACAGTGAGTCAAGACCTCGGTTTAACGTCTCATCCGAAAGACATTCACAGAACACTGGATGTGAAAATGGATGCTTTTGTTTGCCCTCGAGCATACACATTATTGAATAAGAAGGTTGCAATTTGAGCTGCTTTGAATGTAAGTTCAGCAGAAACGGTCAAAGAGCAAGAGGGTCAAGGTCAAAGTTGATTACATTGAAGAGAGTAATACTAGAAATACCGGACCCTCCACCCTTACATTGTAACTGCACTCTATGAGGCCCAATGGCCAACAGCTGCCATGTCATGTGTTGGTTCAGCACAACTGCATAGACAGTGATCCAGATACACTGGCTCAGACACAGTGCCAAGGTTCAGGTTAGCATTCAGTCATGGCAGAGGAAACTGGAGAACGTTGCTGAGTGCTTCCTGGAAGCAGCCGTGATCTTGGGTATGATTGGGGTCCAAGCACAGGGGCTTGCTACCCCTTGTCGCACCCAAGGCTGGTTTTAAATGAACGATAATATGTGGTTTCTACTCTCAGTTTTCATCCGAGGAACATCAAGAACGAATGGGCAGCCAACAGGTTATTTTTACTTCCTGACTCTGCAGATATATACCGGGGAAGAACGCAATGGACATTCACAATCCAAAGGGATCTCAAATAGCCTTAGATCTTAATAACCTCATTTCAAAACGGGAGGAGGGCCCAATGCAAGTGGCATGGAAATAATAAACCAAAGGTAGCTAGGGGACTAATCAGCTGGTCATCAGTCGATCAAAGACTCGTCACTCACATTATTAATGAAGCTCATGCTAATGCCCCTTTCGTCCTCATATAAAAAGTACCCTGTCTCCATGGAAACTTCAATATGAATTCAGTTGTACCAATGTTGCAACTGCCTTATTTAAGGACAGAGAGGAGTGTCACTTACAGTCCATATCTATATGGAGTAGAGACACCGGGTTGTACCTGCAGACACTATAGTTTTCAGATATCACACTGTGAAATTATCAAGTTGCTGATACCATTGTTATGCTTTGCACTTGCATTGATATTGATGTTCAAAATAGTAATTTTAGGTTTTTCATCTGTTGTATAGCCCCCCCCCCCCCAAAAAAAAAATAGAATAAAATAAATAACACAATCTTTACAGAAAAGGAATATACTATGTTGTTAATATGTAGACTCTTTGGGAAATATGATAAACATTCCGCAGCAAGGAAGTACATTTTTGTGAGTAGGAATAATTTGTATACTTGCCCATACATTGTGAAGTGTTTCAATATCTTTTCTGATAATATACTTTGGTTAGTATATTAGCAGCACAGTTCATTTTTGTTAGGAAACAATGAGCATTACTGTAAATTGTCCTTGATGAAGTTTGAGATAGAGCCCTAATCCCTGGTCTTGTATACCCATGATGGCACCGGTTCTTCTCTGTGGTACCTTGCAGGTGGTGTTGGGCTTCGTGTGTGAGGCGGACTACAAGCTGGTGGCCAAGGCCATCCGCGACCGGGTGACCACCATCAAAAGGCACCGGGAGAAGCACCGCCGGCAGGCGGAGGAGCTGAACAAGAGGAAGGAGAAGGAAGTCATCGAAGAGGAGCCGGAGCTGGCGGCCGAACTGGACCCCTCCACACGCCCCAGGCTCAACAGCCAGGCCTCCGAGGGGCCCTCCCCTGCCCCGGTCCCTGCAACTGCCCCGACCCCTGCCCCAGCCCTGGCCCCGGCCCCACCCCTGGCGGCTGTATCATCCCTGCCATCGGCCTCGATCCTCAACCCGCCCGTCCTCACCATCTCCGCCCCCACCCCGTCGCCGGTCAACGAGTCGCTGGACTCCGGCATCAACTCCAGCTTCGTGGCCGAGCCTGAGGAACCTGAGGTGGACCAGCACCAGCACTTCCACATCCGCCACACCAGCTTCTCGTCCGCCACCTGTGAGCACCCGCCAATAACCCGCCAAGCATCGCGGACCTGCAGTGACGCAACAGTTCCAAGGAACAATACCTGTTCCTTTTCCTCAGTCCCCCCCCTCCCCCCCCCCCCTTCCTGGGCTGTTTTAGGACAGCTTAGACGATGATGTCACAGCAGCACCAGCTGCCTTTTCCCTTCTTGTCGGCGTGTTGAGATCAGTGTACTTCAGCGTCCAGTAATGAGCAACCCATCAATTACTAAATCAGTAAACAGTGATTAAACCACTCACTCAATATCCACACTCTTCCAGAGATGGGGTTTAGGCTGTACAAATTAGCATGGGAAGAGAACTTCAGTCATGTATTTTGACAGTCTTTTTTGCTGACAATATAGCTGCTGCCACATACAAATGTGCTTATGAAGTATGTGGTCAGTCTTAAAATCTCCCCTGAATGGAACTGCCACTCAACAGCCTGTTCTTACTGGTTGCTTAGCTACCAAGCTGGTTAACCTCAGGCGGCCACAGAATTAGCATAAGGTGAAGCAAGGGCATAGTGTGTGTTATACTGCATGATTTGTTGTTGGTATTTATATTTTTAATTGAGTGAAGTAGCTCCTTGAGGCTGGCTACATGTACACAGTTGTGCTGAGGGAAGAAAAAGTTTCCCCCAAAGTTGAACTGAAACCTATGCCCATGTCTAAAAGTATTGATTTCTGTCACGATTGAAAAGCTGAAGTATTTTAACTAGCTTGTTGACTTACATTTCCAGTCACCTTAACAGGTTTCTTTTCAGTGTAGTAGTATAGACGTACTCATTCAAATAAAAAAAATCTTGAATTTCTATTTTTGAGATTCTATTCAAAATCTTTAGATCAGTGGTTCCCATCGCTGTTCCTGGAGATCTACCGTCCTGTAGGTTTTCATTTCTACTCTAATTTGGCACACCCGATTCTACTAATTAGCAGCTGAACAAGATCTCTAGCTGTTGAACGAGGTGCGCTTTGTTAGGCCCAATGCACGCTGGGATAGGCCCCCACCCCCCAACCACGATAAGCGGGTATAGATAATGGACGGATGGGATGGACATGAGAGTGGCTGTGGTGAAACTCAAAGCAGAGGGGATTAATTATTCAGCGTCAGCAGCGGGGGTTGGGCACTCACACGTGCACGCTGTTTTTTTTAATACTGTATAGAAATGTCATCGGAGGATTTTGGAAAGTACAAGTGGTGCTTGTACCTACCCATTTTGGACAGCGCGGGCTTCTTTTACCGCAGTAGCACTTATTGTGGGTTCACCCTGTTCCATTCTTGTCCAGCGGCTCGTTTGTTATGGTTACCCCGGGACCCCGCTAATCCCTGCTCTGAGATCGCCCGTCCACCCGTCCACCCGTCCCACCCTGAGTGCGTGTTAATGGACATCTCCATCTCTACGTTTTTGTTTTTTTCCTCGACAGCTGACTGCGAGACAGACGGCTATTTGAGCTCCTCTGGGGTACAGGACCCCTCGGAGGGACCGCCTCCCGCCCCGGCCAACCCCGCCAATGCCAGCTCTGCTCCACCTGCTGAAGCTCCGCCCTCTGAGGCGTCGCTGAGCGAGGCTCCGCCCACCCTGGCCCCTCCGATCCCGGCTCTCCGATTTCCCTCGGTGGGTAGCGCATTTGCCACAACAGTGGGTTACACCCCCCCCCACCCCACCCCACCCCACCCCACCTCACCCTCCCCAGTACAGATGTTGACAAATTCTTGAAAATGCCCATTATTGCCACTGTTACTATGATTATCCCTTATAGAACTGGAACATGCTGCAATGTAGTCAGATAAAATGTATTATACCAACATCCCCATATCCTCACAGTATATTGCTGCTTCTGTTTCCGTCAGGGAGTGTCTTCATCAAGTCTGTGCATTATAGCTAGCATGCTACGCTATGTGCCCCTCACCTTTCCCTCACTATGTTCACTGCAGAGCATCGCTGTGTCCAACAATACTGATCGCGCCCAATCTGGCTCAGCCAGCGGCTTCTCCTCTCCTGTGGACAGGTAACCTTTGACCTTGCGCCACATTACCGCACACACAAAACGCACACTCTTTCAAAAACGGATTCATTTTCATGTAAGTTATGCTTATTCACAGATTCACAATGCCTGAGCCTAAACATTTGCATTTGGTTTATATATTTTTATGCATAACATATCCATGGTGCATGTTGAGTTCTTTAACGTGTCAAATGTATTAATGTACTGGTACTGCAGTCTTTTAAGGGAAAAGCTTTCAGCTGGTGTGCCTGGGTTACACAGCCCTTAGTTATGCAAGTACATGTAATTACAGAGAACGGGGCGATTGGATTGATTGTGCTGGTAAATATTTTGCTTCCTGCCTAACAGTGGAGGACTCCATACTTTGGCCTTAGCTTGGGCCAGATTTGCATTAGCAAAGGTACTTTGTTTATGAGAGCCATTATGAAAAATTAAAGTGGCAAATGTTCAGGAAAAAAATATGATGAAAAAGCGTGGGCTCTTCTGTAATAGGAAGAGCACTGAGTGCTTCTTCAAGCTAATGTGCAGCTCGACGGCTAGCCGCTCTGCCTCGTATTTCAGTTACTGGCAGCGCGGGGATGATGGGACCACACAGCACATCATCTTTCCCCAGGAAACATGCAGATGGAGCAGATGGGCTCTGCGTCTACACACATTACCCAAGCAGCGCCGCCGCACCCCCCCCTTCCTCCGCCTCCCAGTGTGCGGGAACCATCTTCCGGTCCACCGGAGGGGTCTCCCCATTTGGCTGTAAATGTTAACGGCCGTCCTGAGTGCAGGGGATGGGGGACGCCGCGCCTTTGCTGCTAAAAGCCAAAGCGATCGGTGCGTTTCATTATCGGTGCTCGTAGCCCGCGTGGCTGCGCTGGTCCTCCGCTCCGTCTGTCAGCAGACGGACGCTTGTCTGAGTGCTCGTCTCCATAGCATCTCTTAGAATGCACCCGTGGTGCGTCATCGAGAAAGGTCGTGCTTTTCGTTTTCAGTTTTCATGCATGTGATCCAGCCAATTATGGCCATAATCATGTTTTTGAAATCATTTATGTTTACCTCCGCCCCCCCCCCCCCCCCCCCCCCCCCCCCCCATTTCATCTACTTATGAGCACAACAGATGTGGATAAGAGCGTCTGCTAAATGCCTGTAATGAAACTGAATTGGTACTTCAATGCCTTATTCTAAAGGTACGGTATGTGTCCATACTGTAGATGCGGAAGCATTCATAGCCCAGATGTATACACGTCCATACGGAAAAGCTGTTTGTTTTGTTGGTAAAAACAAAACTAATCTGAAATAATTATGTGGTTGCGTAACCTACCTGCGGTCAGTGAACCCTCCAACAAAACGCTGCACCCACTTCCTCTGTGTGGGCTGGGGAAATTGCCATTTGAAAACTGTGGTCCTGTTAGTCATTGTGCACCTGTACGGGCTTTGAAGGCTCATAAGGTGACCAGGGGGGTGGGGTGGGGGGGGGCGGGGGTCTGTTGTGTTGCTGGGAGTTATAAATCAAGTGCCCGTTCACAGCTCATGAATTACAGCTGGTGAATGCCTCCCATTGACTTCAAAGGATGAACAAAAAAACAGCATGCGATCGATCTCGTTCGTACAGCTACGCCTCGGACGTGACGTCAGGACTGAGTGATGGGAACGAGGGCCTATCAGAGAAGAGCTCTGTGAGTTCTGCCAAGCGTGCCCCTGGAAAGCTGTTCAGGAGGAGGGCCCGATCGCGGCTGCGCATCACCGGGGTAGGGACCCCATCACTCCATTTCCCAGCATTCCTTGCACCACAGCCAAGTCATCACTGTCAGCCCTTCTGTGTGGCCTGCTCTTACAATTAGCCTGTGGAGCCAGGGCTCCCCCTAGTGGTAGCCCCCATACAATCGCAACTAAGCTGGTTTGTTGTGTTCTTCAGGGTGGGCATAGGTAACCAGGCTTTGAGTCCACAACCCACTCAGTGAGTGAATGCATTTACTGCAACTTGCTCCTTATTAAAATAAGCATTTCATATTTCATACATCACAACAGTCAAACCTGTGACCTATAGGTTACAAGTCCAGCTCCTTACCCATTATACACTGCCGCCCTACAGACACACGTTCACGCACACGCAGGCACACACACACAGTTCCTTTCCCCCTGAAGCTGTACTGCTTTTGACGAACAGCCCGTCCTTTCCCGCCTGCAGCTCTCTGATAAAGTGGACCGCGTGGTGGAGTGCAAGCTGCAGACGCACAACAACAAGATGGTGACGTTCAAGTTTGACCTGGACGGAGACAACCCAGACGACATCGCTGCGGTCATGGTGAGTTCCGCTCCGAGCGCGTCACCCCTCTGCACAGAGCGCAGGAGCGCTGCAGAACCGCGCTGGGGTTCGCCGTTAACGAACACTTCAGCCCGGGAAGACGTATCGCTTTATTGTACGCATGTATGTCTATGCATATGCATGTGTATCTGTGTGCATGTGTCTGTGTGTGTGTGTGTGTGTGTGTGTGTGTATTTCGAGGGTCAGTTCAGAAGGCACTTTTCATAACTCAAGCCCTTCGTCAATATTCACTGACATTCTGTGGTTGCGTCTGTGTTGACAGATTTGCCAGTTTGAACATACCCACGGTGGGGGAGGGACGGGGCGGGGGGGGGGGGGGTGATGGGGACAGTGAGATAACGCCCCGAAGGAGCCTTACACGCGAAGGGTGTTACGTGACGGTGAAGCCCTCTGGGGGGGGTGGAGGGGGTGGGGGTGGAAAGAGGAGATGAGCTGCACAGGGGACAGATAAGCAGAGCTCTTAGGGACTGCACAGGCTGCCACACGTAGTCCCATGACCTGATATACATACTGATTTGACAAACTGTGATCATTTGCACGTACTGCAACCTAACAGGGCCATAGTGTGTGTATGTTTATACACACACACACACACACACACACACATTTCATTTAAAATTCTCGTGGAACAGGCAGGACCGTTTCAAGCACCTGAAGTCAAAGTACCAGAGTTAAAGTATTTAAACCATGCATCTGACCTGGACCTGTTGCCTAGGCTGCCAGGCTTTTTTTCCGCTTCGTAAGCACTTTTGCGCACAGGGTTTGGCCTGCGCTGACTCTTGGATGTGGGTGTTGCATGCGCTCATATGCGGCAGCTTTGTGTACCTGCGTAACTGCTCTGTGTCTGAGGTCATATGGCTCACTCTCCAGGTATCAGGACAATCATGGCAGAGTCTTACTCCCCAGCGTTATACATGCAGTGCATCAACAAGAGTGAAAATGTACTGACAGGGCCTGTATTGTGTCCCATGTGTGTGTGTGCGTGTTTGTGTGTGCGTGTATACACGCACACGCGCATGCACGCACATGCGCACAAACACACTCCTTGTTTTCCTCTCTCCTCTGGGTGTATCTGTGCTGCTGTACATATGCGTGTGTACATGACATGTCTTTGCTTACCGGTGCCCATCCTGTCCACAGCTGTGTGTGTCAGAGCATTCACACACACACTCGGGTGTATCTGCACGCCCGCCTGTGTGTGTGGATTCCGCCTTTGTTTCTGTGAGATCCTTCTTTCATCGTTCATCCACGCTAGCCTCCGCTACACTCGCGCGCCTCAACATGCATCCGCGTGTTCGCCTCGTCGCGCTCTCTTTCGCCCGCGTATGCGTGCGAACGCTGTCGTCTGTGCGTGTCTGCGCTGAGCTCTGGGTCACCTGTGCGTGTCTCGTGTGTGACCCCCCCATGACCCCCGACCCTCCAGGTGCACAAGGAGTTCATCCTGCCGTCGGAGCAGGAGGGCTTCCTCCACCGCATGTGTGACATCATCCAGCGGGCGGAGGCCCTGATGAAGGAGCCGCAGGAGCAGACGCGCCCCGCGGGGGCCCTCCGCCTGCCCTACCTCGGTGGGGCGGGGTCTCTGTCCGCCTCACAGGTGAGTCTCGAACCGCCAGTGATTTTTGGCCCCATGAAAAGATCTCACATTGGGCCACAACTGCCCCAGGCCACCCCATCCCTGCACAATTACAGCACAATGTTTTCAGGGCCCCTGTCAGTCAGGGCCCTTGGGTTCAATCCTAACCCCCCCCCCCCCCACCCTCCATACCCCCCCACTCTCCCTCCCCCTCAGCCACACATGGAACTCCTGCCTGGGATTGTAAATGTTGCCTCTGTTGGTATGCAGTATATAACACAAACATACCAGCAAAAATGAATAAATCACCACACACAAACACAGACACCGTATCGCCCCTTTATAATTACATCACCACAACAGGTGATTGAGGGAACAGCACTGTCCCCTGAAAAGAACTTCACCACAAACGTACCCAGAATAGTTCCCTAAATAAAATATCGACATGCCAAAGCACTGGCTGGGTTCACAACAAAGACAAAAGGCCCTTACATTGTCAATTACAGTCAAATATGCTGGGAGACCTCTACCCCCAAAAAAGTGCCCTTTAATGGCCGCCTCAGTGTGTGGCTAGCTCCCCGCGGACATGTACCCTCGTTACAGCTCCACTTCCCCCGCAGTGGGTTTGTGTGGGTCACATGGGGACACATCATTCCAAGCGGAAAGACTTTAGAATCATAAGAATGGGCAGCGAGGCTTTGCCATCAGATTACTGCACGCCATAAGGAACCGACTCAACTCGCAGCTCTAAAAGGCTGATATTGCAGGCCATTGAACTGGATTAAAGGGTTACCTATTAGGGAAAATTGCAGTGCGGGAAGGAAGCGGATTGGAGTGCGAGTTCAGAGTCTAAGGCTAGTATATTTAGTGCCCAGAGACTGATTGGATACTGTGTTGGGAAGCAACGTTTTGTAAGAAGCTTCACCTCACTGTGGTAATAAACGATAAAGAGAGGTCAAGTGAGGTGCTAGTAATACAGAGTTTGGACCAATACAATGCAAGAAACTTGGAACCTGATATTATATTACACAATTACAGTTTATATATTTTTATAGTTACCTTTTTTTACAGATATAAACCTTTTTAAATGAATCTCTGTGAGCTACAGGGGTGACATCTTTTAAACCTTTGATTGATAAATAACAGGAGGTCTGGATTCCAAGTGCCTTAATGTCCAGAAATGACAGTTGAAAGAAGACTCACAGCAGCGTCATGGCAACAGCTGACTGACAGGAAATAAGCCAATGGCGTGTGTTTCTGTGTTTGACTTCCAGCCCAACCTGCACACGCAGTCCCTGCCCCGGAGTCATTCTTCCTCATCGCTGCCCGGTAAGCAAGGCGCCTTCTCCCTCCATGACCGTCGAGCGGAATGGGTGCAGCACACAGCCATTTTCCCTACATGTAGCTCATCACTCATCTTAACCTCCTGAGACCCAGCGACTCAGTTATGTCCCTTGAAGGGGACATGAGTGTCTGTAGAATATGAGTCACAATGTTCTCCTGTGCTGAAACCTACACGGGCTCAAAGCTGCCCGTAGGTATGAGTGTGCGAGTGAGTGCTGTGTGGGCTCTACAATGGATTGGCGGCCTGTCCAGAGTGTATTCCTGCCTTTCGCCCAATGCATGCTGGGATAGGCTCCAGCCCCTCCCTCCCCCCTTGACCCAGGCCAGGAATAAGTGTGTTAGATAATGGATGGATGGATGTAACCTACATGAGATTCAATAAAATTCTAATATTTTTGAAAACATTTTCACTGTAATATGCTTTTGTCATCCAAGACACGTGTGTATTATGCAAAAAAATTGAAATACTTAAAACTTTTTTTCTGCCGGGTCTCAGGAGGTTCAACCCTCTCACGGCCCACAATCTACTGAAGCAGTAACCATGACGATTGGCTTTATCAGAGTGTGAAAATATTTTGCCTGGAATAGATCAAAGAGCTGGCTGTCCCCTCCGTGCTCTTATCTGTCTCTCTGGTGCGGCGGACTGGGTGTCGCTGCGCGTCTGTTTCTGCAGATTTCAGCCACTCCAGCACCGTCCCCGCCGCATGTGGCTCCTCCCCTGGGCTGGGCGGGGCCTTCTACATCGACCAGGATGGGGGCCCGCTCACACGGCCCCTCCGCTCCCAGTCCTTCCACACCACCTCAGGTAAGCTGCGTCTGTGGGCGGAGCCTGTTCCCCATGCAGCGAAACAAAATGGCAGCCAGGACCCAATCGAATTACAGCTATTCTAAGAATCTTTCTTTATACATTTTACTAGCCTGAATACCCAGTGTTTGTTATTAGCTGCCCATTTACAATGTACAACATAGCTGCCATGAGCCAATCAAGTTTCTACTTACCTGTCATTGGGCTACATACTACTCTGGATAAGAGAGTCTGCTAAATGCCAGTAATGTAATGTAATGTAATTTACGCTGTAAATTTTTCTGTCATTGCATTTCCTCTTTTGCTGGCATCTGTTAATCCTTTCAGGTGTGAGGTCACAAATAGGTGATCAGAATGTTTGTAGCTGAACATTCTAATGCTGATGTAACAATCTCCATTGAAAGCAATGGATTTCTAGAACCCTGAATTAGAATTTTTTAAAAACATTCCAAAAAGCCCACTCTTCAAAGTACGTATTTGAGAAGGTGCCCTCTGTGTCTTTCAGGCTCTTCCCAATCCTACCAGCCCCCCTCCGCCCAGTACCCGCAGGTGCCAGCCTCTGAGCCCGCCTCCTTGCTCCCTCTCGGCCAGATGCCCCACCCCTCGCAGTACGCCACGCCCCCCTACCTGCAGAGCAGGCAGTTCCCCTTCCCTTACGGCCTAAAGCAGCCGCTCACCCACGTATCGAGCAACCCCAACTTCACCCCCCCCTCCTCCTCGCCTTCCTCCTCATCCGGCTCCCTCCACCAGGGGGAGGTGTCGAGCCCGGGCGGGGAGGGGTCGCCCGCATCGCCCCCGAGCCTGCAGCAGCAGCAGCAGCACCCTGGGATGTGGCCGGCCCACACCCAGCCCATGTTCTCCCTCGCCAACGTGCTCACGCTGGCCATGAGCGTGGCGCAGTCCTTCATGCCGCCGACCTCCATGCCCGGCCCGCTGGCGCAGGGCATGCCCTCCCTCGCGGGCTACGCCCCCCTGTTCGGCCAGCAGACCCAGCCTATGGGCGGGGCCGTCCCGGGCCCGTACCGCGACCTCTACCCGTATCCCGCCCCCTCCGGGGTGCCCGTGGCGCAGGCTCAGGCAACCCCCATGCCTCCGCAGGATGGCGCCGCAGACGCTGGCCCCCCTCCCCTGGCTCAGCCCGGCTCCCAGCAGGACCCGCCTGCCTCCTTCTCCATCCTCGACCAGGCCGAGAGCTCCAGCACCTCGTCTTCCTCAGCGCCAGTCAGCCCATACAGCACGGTGAGAGAGGGCAGGGCCTGTATAACCCGCTACCCGCTACAGCTCACTCAGGGCTGGGCCGTGCACCGCAGTCGTAAATACAGCATGCAATAACGGCCATCGCCACCAGGTGGTGCACTGCATTTCTTCTCATCTTTTTCTCTTTAATTTTACCTGATGCAGCAGGAAACATCCAAACTACAGAGGCCGCATGAAAATAACGTCACCGCCGCTACCTGTTGGGTGTTGATAAGACAGCTAATCAATGGCAAAGGCCTGACTTGCATAACTTGCACAAGATGAAAAAGAGTGAAAAAAATGAATGAAATGCGTTTCTTTCCCCTGAAGGTGTCCTCCCCGAGAATGCTGTTCCCGCCCGCGGTGTCCGAACCCCCTGCCACCACCTGCAAGGACAGACTGTCTCCTATCAGTGAGGGTAAAATCTCAGGAGGTAAGAGCGGTTGTCTGGCAGTCAGAGGGGTTGCCGGTTCGATCCCCCACCCTGGGCATGTCGAAGTGTCCCTGAGCAAGACATCTAACCCCTAATTGCTCTGGTGAATGCGAGGCATCAATTGTAAAGCGCTTTGGATAAAAGCGCTATATAAATGCAGTCCATTTACCATTTTATTTATTTCACGTTCTTTCACATGGTGTGCAGAAACGCAAGCATTGCCAGATTGCCTGCCTGTTTGCGTAATCGGTTCATCCTTGATAGCATGTGAGCATTTAATAAAGCGGTTACTTCAATGACAGGATCATCAGAGTTCACTAACCTCCTGTCCGTAATTACCTTTGGTTGGTCTAGAGAAGTCGAAGGGAAGTCTGCCACCTACTGCATATATCTAGTACTGCAGTGCCAGTTGTTATTCAAACGCTATGCTGATTTTGTGAAGAAAAAGCATACCAGATAGCAGTCAGAACTGACTTACTCCAAATACCAAAAAAAAAGTAACTGTGCACATGAAAGTAGACTAGGTGCCTCCCTCCAGATTGTGGTAATATAACTAAATGTTTAAGAGTTAAGATGAATGAATGGTAAGAGAAAGCATAAGCTCCTCCCTCACTTTCTGTCTTCTCCCTCTTCTCTTCAGAGAAAAAGCCCACTGTCACAGTTGGGCGTTTCCAGGTCACCCCCTCCAAGGACATCCCAGCGGGCCCGCCCAGTTCAGACTCAGCCCCGCCCTCAGCCCCGCCCATAGCCAACGGCTCCCCTCCCCGGGACAGCGACGGAGAGAGCAGCACCGAGGAGCAGGGCGAATCGGAGGCCAGCTTCAGCACGGTCACCCCGCCCACACAGCCCCCCGCCGGCCTGCTGCAGGACCTGGGGGACACGCCCCCTCGGGGAGGGGCCAGGGGGGCGGAGCCTGGGGAGGAGGCGGAGGGGCGGAGCGACTGCAGCGGCCAGTCGGGGCCCTCGGAGTCGCGGCTTTGGGACGGCAGCACGGGGAGTCCGCAGGTCAATGCCCCACTGTGGGTGACCTACGCCAGAAGCACCTCCTACATGAGCAGCGATGAGGAGAGCGAGAATGAGGAGATGTGGGAGGAGCTTCAGGAGCTCAGGGAGAGGTGAGTTGCCACTGCCCCTCATTAAAAGAATTCGAAAAGAATAAATCCTTTTTTGTTCATAATTTGGAACTGCAAATTGTGCCTCGATTTGCTGCTATGCCTCCTCCACACCACCAGGGGCACTGTAGCCGTCATGCTGCACTCCTCTGAAGCACTTGACCATACAGACCACACAGTACTACAGCAGGACGGGAGAGAGGGCATACCGCTATCTCTCATTGACAACATGACCAGTGGGTGTCTGCTGTTTCACTGGGGGCAGCTCCAATATAGCGTTTCACCAGCAATGATTGGAGGAAAACAAATACCATAACCAATCATTGGTCACGTTACTGGTTTTTTGTGTGCTAAAAGGCTTTGAATGCGCTGAAGGTCTCACTAAATCAGGCTCTGAGTTGTCAGCCGGGCTCTACGCAGTCAGCCGGGACAGCGCATTACTCCCACCTAAAGCTGAATTCTCCCTCTCCGTCTCCCTCAGGCACCTGTCGGAGGTGCAGGCCCTCCAGGCCACGCAGAAGCGGGAGATCGAGGAGCTGTACGCGAGGATGGGCAAGGTTCCCCCTCCCGGCATCGTGTGCCCCGCCGCCATGCTGTCCAGCCGCCAGAGACGCCTGTCCAAAAGCGGGGGCTACCCCCCCTCCCGCCGAAACAGCCTGCAGAGACTGGACATCCTGCCCCCGGTAACCACAGGTAACCAAGCAGCTGACTTCGACCAGAGATTGGAAAGTGAGTTCTCATAAGGTTTTCATAAAATGTGCAGATCTGCCATGCGCTATCAATGACTCACTTCACTGATCCAAGTCATATTCTGCTTTGGAGAGCCAATCAGAAATTGACAACTCACTGTAGCTCCACCCCTTTTACATTACACGCATTTCGCTGATGCTGTTATCCAGAGTGCCTTGCACAGCTTTTCGCTTTTTTGCTTTATTTCACACAGAATCCACTCACAGTTATATATATACGACAGCAGCCTGCACCTTGCACACAGATACTAGTGTGTCCTACATTGGAACCTGCTATCTTTTAAGTTACAAACCAACTGCCCTAACCATTATACTACCCTGCCAACCGATCATTAGCCTCCTCCTTCCTCAAATCCATTTTCACTTCAAATGATCTCAAAGAACGCCACAGAATAAACAAGGGTTGCGTGTGTACTACACATCATGTCCAGCAGAAAGATCTAGACTCATTTACCGCTTACTGTGAGGTTCCTTCCGAGCTGCGGAGTACATTGAAGCAATATTCAGTGTCCCATGAATATTGCCTGTTCTCATGCCAGAACGCTGAGCAAAGCCTTCTGACTGGCTGGCTGTAACGTTTGTGCGCTGAGAGAAGCCTTTTGCTTGGCAGGCTGTAACGTTTGTGCACTGACCCAAGCCTTTCGATTGGCTTGCTGTAATGTTTGTGTGCTGAGCGAAGCCTTCTGATTGGCTGGCTGGAACATTTGTGTGCTAAGTGAAGCCTTCTGATTGGCTGGCTGGAACATTTGTGTGCCCTGCAGGCATCATGCGGAAAAACTCTGTCAGCGGCAGCAGCAGTGGCTCTCAGGAGAGGTCCAGCAAAGGGGTGACCTTTGCCCCGGACTACAGGATGGTGAGCCACTGACCTTTGACCTGGAACTGTACCATATGGACGGTCTTTAGGGGCAAGAAAATATAACTTATGCAAGTGATTCATAGCTGGTTATATTTTAGTCTGCGAGTATGAATCCTCTGCTTTTGGTTTCTTTCCCTCCCCCAGTGAGAAAACCCAATGGTGGTGCGTCTCTGTGGACTACCTCATCAGAGCGGTGACAAGCTCCGCCCCCCATCGGCCTGACGGAAGCTACATCATTGGCAGCCTCTCTCCTCTGGCGGCTGAGCAGCAGCGTGCGGTTCCTGATCCGTCCCAACGGTGCATGGGAGAGGGGAGAGGGGAGAGGGGAGAGGGGCGAGGGGCGAGGGGCGAGCCAGCCCCGCACAGCTCTCCACAAGAAGCCGCGCGGCCGGAAGTCTCGGGCAACCGCTGCCGGCGCCTTGAGGAAACCCGCCGTCGGTGACAGCGAAGACGTTTAAAATACCGTTGGCATTTTTGGAGCGCAAAGGCAGGTGCCGAGGTTGCGACTGTCATCCCTCTCTTACGCCGTCCTCGTAAACGACAGCGCCTCTTCCTCGCTCCTGAACTCACCACGAGGAGAGAGCGCTTTCCTCTTCTTTCTAGAACGTTCACGCTGCTGCTCCATTCCGAGCTCCTGTCCAAGTCCCTCGGGCTCGAGCCCAGTCGTGTGCTTGCCTCTCATTTCTTAATCATTCACCGTTGACTGTCTGCCCGTCGGCTGCAGCTACAGTGCCCCCTGGGAGAGAGGCGGTGTACTGCATTCCTCAGACGAGACTGCTGCTGTTACCAGCCGCACACTCCTGAACGCTTTCTACTGCAGCGGCAACACAGTACATTCAGATGTTTCTGCTACTGAATCAAGAATCGAGTTCTGTTCAACAGGGAAGTCAGTAACAAGTCTTACAGTGTGTTCCAAAATTATGGCACTGTTACCTGAAATGGCACATCAGCAATACAGATATTTAATAAAAGACATGTTGTATGTAATGTGTACATATTCTCACCTATGACAAGTGTTCTAGCTGGTATTTAAAGCACCTTACATCACTGGCCAAATGTGGGACACTTGTAAACACAACAGTAATTAATTTGAAATTATTTTGAAATATCCAAAGCCTTTGTACCATACATCACTAACAACTGTACATATTTTTTTTATGATGTTAAAAACCAAATATCAAAGATACACAAATGTAGTGAGTGATTTAGCAAACTGAGCAGCATGTGTCTCAAAACATTTGAGACATTTGTCTCAAAGATCTGCAACCGTATGTTTGGAGGAGACATTTTGAGGGTCAGTTTGAAAGTTTAATATGCAGTGAGGCATTCTTTCAAACAATATCCTTTCCTTTTGTTGGGGCAACTACTAGTAAAATAAAAAACCCCAAGAATCGAAATGAAAAACCTTAAGTGAAACCACATTTGACACTGCATTTGAAGTCGTTTGCAAATCATCTTGATTAGGCCTAATTAGCTGGAAAACACTTTAATTTCACTCTGCACTTTAGCCATGACTTCAGTGTTCAATGATCTCAATCAGCAAGCCTGGAGACCGGTGCTGGTCATGGCGGCCATTTTGTGAATCTGTCCATTCACAGGTGACGGGAGAGAACCACGGCTTTTGAGTCCATGCCACAGCACGTCCACTTATTGCCTTCCCCTGTCCTTCATACTCTCAGAGAAGCCAAACAAACACCAATAGGCCTGAAGACAAACCATTTTAAAAAGCGTGTACGACTGCGCTTCAGTTACAACTGCCACTTGAAGTGTTACACATATTCACCAGTGTTGTAATCGACGGGTCGGTGGAATGAAAATGTAATGGAAAAAAAAAAAACTCAGCTTTGTGCTCGAATAGTGTGCGTCACTTCATTCCCTGCTCAAGAGTTTGACCATCTACAGTACATTGCAGTTACAGCCTACTAAAATGATTTTCCCTCCCCAGATTTTTGGTCCTCAGAAACCTCTTTAATGGAGACAATTGTCTTCATAATGGCAGGTGTGCTCTCCTCCTACGCTGTTATTTAAAGATGGAAGTTGTCATTTCCCTTCTAAATTGAACGCCTTTCTGAGGTATTGCACTTTGCCACAGAAGAACCTGTAGGTGACAGCCAGATTTAATTTGTCTGTATATGGTGACTGCTGAGTACAGGGTACACACAATCCCTTTGAGAAATCGGTGAATGTGCCTATACATTAAAATGTATTAATATGTCAACTGAAAACATATGTAAAGGAAGCTGTGAATTGTAAACTGTTGCCTTACAGTATGCACACACATTAGGGAAAAAATGTAGTATAAATTAAATGTTTCTTTGAGATTGTATTCTTTTTACACACTGAAAATACAGTATATATTATATATTTAGCCATAGGTCTGTGACTTCAATTTTGTGTTTGATTGTTGTCAGCTGTGTTGCTAGGAAACACAATGATGTCATACTGCCATGCTGATCCCGTGCCTTTCAAATTTTTTTTTTTTACCCTTTAAAGTGTGATTGTATTTTCATCTCCTGAATCATATCTCTAAATACAGATGAAATTTAATATTTAATGGTGTCTTTTTCCCCCCTCAACTGTCTGTGTACTTCAGTCAGAGATGGAGTGAATTCATTCACAATGTCTACGCACTCAAGATGAACAAGTTTACCAATTCACAACTAGTTAGTAACTAAATAAGTTAAGAATTAAATGACCAAATATTTTTAAGGGGCTGTGTTAATTAAAAAGGCAGTGCTGAGGAATATGAACTTTAAGAGTTAACATAAATGTTACACATTACATTATACAAGCTGAATTCACAGCACTTGTAAATGTAGGCAGTGAAATGACAGCTTAATCCATTGTACTATTAATGCTGAATGCTGTCCTTGTTTTTGTGCTGTGCTCACGGTCATCATACTGTTCATGATGTTCTGTTTCCCTTTCTTCTCTCATGGGGTATTCGCTCTCTGTTACAGAGCTACATAATGACTACATTGAGGCTTAGTAAGCACTTAACGAACATTCATAAACACTCATATCCCAGTAATATGACTGTTGCAGCGACAGCTACTATATAAAAAATTGCATTTAAAACATCCAGACAAGTGGTAAATTAACTTCTAATTTATTTTTAGTAGAATATGCCCTGCATTTATCACCAATAATTTAAATATTGTTCTGACCTTGAACAACATAATCTAGGATATTTACATGTTTCATAAAAGGAACAGTATAGATTTATTTTTCTTTAAAGCTATCCAAGCACTTTGATACACAATATTCACCTCAATTGATGTTACTGCTATTGCTTGATGCTATTTCTACTGTATCCAACAAGACCAAATGACACAAATCTTCCCTATGACTTTTAAAATACAACCCCTCCACCCAAATATTGTATTGCCAAATTCAACCTAAACTGCGCCACCCACTCCCCTGAGAGAACCTCTGCAGCTGAAGCATATGCACTCCTCCAGTGCATACATCTGCCACACACAGTACTACAGGGGAGAAATAGCACCACTCAGAGAAAAGTCATATTTCTCCACAGCAGAAGCCTTTGGACAGCAGCCGTGGCATCGTTGGGAGGCAGTAATTTAGTAATTGAGGAAGTAATTTACACAAGGGAGATGTCAGCTGACACATTCAGGAACCCTACCAGTGGCAGGTCTAACACCCCGCAAAAAAACCTATCGTCCGTTTCAAATACGTGCATCTCTTACATAGAATGCCCTCATAGACAGGGGCTAATAAAGTTCAGAGTAGGATTGGGTTTTCTGCACAGACGGAGTTTCAGTTGGCTCCTGTCCTGGGACCCCTTGACATGGCAAACCTGGCCTCGTCATCCAGCTCGTCCATGATCCTCTCCTGTGACACTGAATAAATGGTGTAGCCAACTGAGAGGTGCAGTTAAGGTCAACAGCGAGTTTGGATCGCACCTGAGGCCTGTATCACGTCCAACATAAAATCGAAAATAACCCGTACATGACGTCGCTAAACGTGTGGCTGTCGAAAGGCTGTCAGTTTCAGTAAAGTTAAGGCGTCAGAACAAATGCTTTGTTCACAAAGCAAGAGGCTACGTAACTCGGGATTCCCCCTCCCATATGAAACAGAATGTGGCTTACATTCAGCCTAATATTTCACAAGAGTCACCTCTGAAACAGTTGTTGTTGCTAAGAAAGTAAAAAGAGTGAGTAGAAATTCCCTGCGTGCAGACTACGAAACTTTTGATTTCGTCGAACTAGATAGCATTGTTGTTATCAACGTAAAAACGAAAATGCAAGCTTTGGTCAGTTAGCTCATCTGAAATCGCAAACTTTTCTAGTTTGCAAGCTAATGTTAACCACTCGAGGCATTATACAGTAGCTAATTAGCCCAACTCACGGTTTCACCACTTCAAGTAACCAAATATCTCACCTATTAATCGCCTAATTACACTACGTTGCGACCTTGAGTTCACCAATCAATAGCCTAGTGAAGAACCAGACGAACGATACTAAAGCGATGTCACGTGATCACAACACACCATAAAAATGCCTACACATACAATCTGGAGCCACTACCATGAGGCTTTCACCTATTTTTTTACAGTCTGTGGCTTTCACTCATCATTATTGCCACAAATGACCTCTGTTCGTAATAGTGTATCGAGCGCAGAAGTAAATCAAGTTCCCAGTCATGAATTTGTAAGGTACAGCAAAGGATACATATGCCCATCACAAAAGCACCAATGAGTAGTCCTGTAGCGACATTCCGACCACGAAGTTTCTGTGAGTGGTTCCTCAGCCGTTCGAGATCCGCTCTGCGAATGTACTCTTTCTGTGCAGCAGACAGAGGCTTCTTTGGATCAGCGGTATTCATGAACGCGAACTCGGCAACACGCTTCCCTTCCTTGTCTGCCATATTTGATTTTGAACTATCCACAGCGACCTCCGGTGGTCGAGTCAAGAACTGAATATACACCCTGACGTACACACGTGTAAAGTCCGTGTTCTGACGGTTCTGACAAACCAGCGCATATTGTGCTACCTTGACTGTTTTAGACGTGAAACCAAATCAAGAAAACCACGTCCGGATATCTGAAGCTAAACTGTATTTTTTAACGTGACGTATGATACTGCATTACAATACATTTATTTGGCAGACGCTTTTATCAAAAGCGATGTACAATACTGAAGGTCATTGGAACAACTACAAAACACAGGTCCGATAAGGTACAATAGCCTCATTATGTAACAGTTATTCATAGCCATGAACACATTAAGTCCAGTTAAAACAGCAAGCATAGGCTCGGTTAGGGAGTAATGTTAAATCAAACTAGGAGGCATGGCAACAAGCTGATGTACTAAATCATGACGTATGGCATACTCCTGCAATTCATTTATGTCCTCCACAACATTGTAACGCAAAACTGTAGCTTTACACAGTTAAAAAGTAACTTTAAAAAGTGCAAAATTCAGTTTTAGGGGTCTGCAATGCTGGGCTAATGTAGATTAAATTATTAGGTTTAAAATAATGATAGGACAGGCACGACTACGGTGGTATTGATAAACAGGCAACCATGTAGACTAGCTTGCTAGTTCTGAACGCTACAGGTATTAAAATAGGCCTACAACATGAAAAAAAAGATTTGGCCTCTAGCTTCCCTTGTTATGTACATCGTTAGTGTCAGCTCCGTGGTCACTCACCAAGACATCGGTCCAACTCGAAGTTCTAATCAGACCACATCTCAATCTCGTGCCAATCCCCGATAATTCTGTTAATCTTCCTCGCCCGTTCCCGGTCTCTGGGACGCCTAACATGCCTAGATTTGTAAGGCTGTAGGTCCTTAGTGTTCATTATTAATTGTATATTCGACCGCTTTCTATGTCAACTAGGTTTATGCTTCCTTGTAACTCGACTCCATTCACTCTCCAATTTCTCACCTCAATCAAGTTTTTAAATTGGGCGTGGCAAATGACGTTACGAAATCAAAACCAGCTGTAATTATAACCGTCAAGCATTAAATCAAATTCCATTTCACAGGCGTGCCGCACCTAAAAGTCACAATGTAAATAACTAAATTAACTTTCCCTTCCACAGATTTTTTCGGCAGTTTTAAAAAATGTTTCCTACCTTAGGAGCACAGAATTATGGGTTGGATTAACTGTGATTGACAGTGAATGATACGTTGGTCCATGTACAGTTTGGGTCAGGTAGGCCAGTGTTTGCTGCTCTCGTAGGCTAGGCCTATATCACACATGTTCTTTGGAAACTGATACTGAACAAGTTTTCCCCGTCTCTCCACTGAAAGAGGTATTTTTTTGGATGAGGTGAACATGTCTCTGGTGGAGACTTAAGGACAGCATACAGTACATGAAGATGAACACAAAACATGCATTTTCCACGAAAAAATTCCAGGGCAACTGGGAACAAAAATTAAGTTATTTTTTTATTAAAAGAACATTTGTAGGGCAAATCTTCTCTTATGTATGTACAATGTCCATCAAATTTTCCAAAAAGACCTTAGATTTAACACTTTTGTATCATCCAGTTTTCACATAGCAATAACGCTAACAAACTGTTGAGTGTAACCATCTGTCATTTAAAGTATGGACCATCATTTATAACATATATACTTTTCTAATTGTACTGTGCCTTTTCAATATAAAGTAGCTACATTAATGATATTTTTCCCCACTTTAAATGTTTAGAAAAGTTGTACAATACACATTAAGCAATTAACCATCCCTTTCACATTCAGGCAATGACAGTGGCTATTCTTTTGTACAGTATTTCCCTTTTTATATTAAAGTAACATACCTTTGAAGGCATTTTAAACAAAGCATCATTACAATGTTTTGTAAAATACAGCAACTCTGCAGCAAAATCCATATTTCATAAACCTTCCCAAGGTTGAATGTGGCCTATAAAGGAATCCCAATGAAATCTAGACAATGGCATTGCTCTGAACAGCACGTATATGCCACAAAATCAGCACGTATCAAATATCATCAAACGATTAGGTTACCCCAGGCTTCATGTACGCATCTAATAACATCAAGGCATTTGGTTAGCACAGCTTGTTGATGTGTGGCCAAAAATGACAACAATAAAAAAATCTCATTTTGGTCCAGACAGTTTTACTAGTGCTAACAACCTTCTTTATCCTAATCTCTTGACAGGAAGTGAGAAGATTAGGAGTACCAAAGCAGATAGATAGGGAAATGAAAAGTGGAAGAAGAGAGGGATTAGAGATTGAATAGAGGGCCTACGGACTGTCAGATGGAGATTCACACATCAGACAAAAAAACCCCACCAATTTAAACAGGCCTGAAAATAAAAATGGTCCCCACCCCGGCAGTCCCCACCCAGCCACACTGTCCAATGTTTTAGCCTGTGTCCCCTTGTCCCCTGTCCCGTCCCATGTCCCCTGTCCCCTGTCCCCAGAACGATTCCAGAGTCTCAGTTCGGGCCGAAGATCTGATCATACTCATGAAGAATAAGCTCCACGATTTGGCTCTGGAAGACCATGTGCATGGTCATGTTGGACGACTCGGTCTCGGGCCGGAGCAGCGTGGGGCCGAAGACGATGGCCACGCTCTGCTCCGACATGCGGTTCTCCTCGTGATGCTCGATGACCCTGCGGAAAGGACAAGGGTTTGTGAGATCATGTGACCGTTCTGGACGAGAGCGCTGATGGGATGGGCCTCCTCTGTAGCGGGGGAGGAGTCGGGCAGGGAGGACGTACTCACTTGCGTAAATGTTTGAAAAGGGCCTTCATAGTTTCTAGATTCGGCAGTGGGAGAATCTTAACCAGGTCCTGAATGAAAGACACCTTCTGTCTTTTATCAGGGACTTCTACACAAGAAAATAAAAAGGCACAAGGGGGCAAAAAATCAATTGACCATTTCTCAATTCAATTCAGTTCATATATATTTATATATATGGGCCATGAGGCCACCAGCAATGGGTCTTATAGTACCAATCAAATGTGATGCTAACAATGCTGGAGCTTATTGTACAAGTGGAATATTATGCTCACATTATTGGAGCTTATAGTACAGGTGGAACATAATGCTTACAGCATTTGAGCTTATAGTACAGGTGAAACATTGCATTACATAGTACACGCCTATAAAACCCCCTTCAAGGCTGGGCCAATAGTTGCCTCGCTATTGTGGACCTCTGGACAAACAATGGCGTGGCTGGGACTCAAACACCCAGTTGCTCACACTTTTGCCTTCAGAACTACCGTCTTAACAGCATGACCCAACTGGAGGCTACTTATTGTTGGACATGATGCTGAAGGCTACTTATTGCTGGACATGATGCTACCAGTAATAGGGTAGGGGAGGAGCCGCTTACTGATGGCAGCGATGAAGCGGTCGAAGAAGCTGTAGGGGAAGAGAGGCTCGGGAAGCTCTCTGAGGAAGAGCTTCAGCGCTCCCGTTACCACGTGGATCTCCTCCCACTGTCCGTCATCCAGGTCCAGGTTCTCTTCTGAGGGACGGGGACGGGGGGGCAGAAGAACACTGAGACACGTTCACCGAGTCTAACCATCTGCTCTCTGCGGCTTTCATTCATAAAGCATTTCCTAGCTCATGGGTCAAAGGTCAAAGGTCAAAGAGCTCTTAAGAGTACATGGAAGCAGTGCAACAACACAACACTAAGGTTATTGCGTCAAAAGAAGGGATGGAAGACCAAGGTTTTCCTGAACCTAAAAACGGGCAGGACTACAATATGATGTCAGTATTGATGTGAGCCAATCACTGAGTCTTTCCTGTGGAAAGCAAAACATTTTCATTGGTTGAGACAAGTCACTGACAGCTCAGCATAGGTCTCCCACTCTGCCATCACTAGTCAAAAGCATTGCAAATCTGTTATTAGTTGATTAAAATATGCTGTAATTAGCTGTAAGGCGCACGCTGAGAGGCTCGTACCGTGATCCGCTTTGTGACGCAGCTTTTGTATGGTGGCCAGGTTTCCGCTCACTCTGTAGATCCCATCGACACTCAGGCCTGCTCGTTCCACGCGCGAGAGACGGATAAATGAGTCAATGCCCATCAGAGCCCACGAGGACGGCTTAGCGAAACAGTACAGAGGATGACTGAGACACCGAGAGCGTATTTTAATCGACTCACGTTGGCAACAGCTTGCAGAAATAAAGCAAAGTAGTCTCACATTAATGTTGAAATTTGTAGAGGAAATACAAATCAATAATCAATTTGAACTGTTTAGTTACAGAGTACATGGTTTAAAAGGCACTTTTTCCTTAAGATTTTCAGGGAGGTGGTCCTCAATAGTATCATATGCATAAAGTCACAATGCTAAGAAAAAGGTATAGAAACAGCCCACCTCGTCTCTCCACGGCCTTGATGCACTTCTCAACAAAGCGCGGGATGGCGGTGTTCTCCCGACTGCACAGAACGTCCAGGTTGCAGCCAAACACGTTATCTGGAGAATGACCATAGACTAACTGCACAGCTGATTCTAGCGCTTCTGTCTGAGGGGTTAAACATCTCTTTCTGTTTTACAGCTGCTCTTGTCAGCCCATTTGAATACACTCACGTCTGCTGAATTGATATTAAAAGATTTTATGTAATGTAGGGGTCATTAAAGGGCTATACAGCTAAGCAGAACCATTTCGAATTGCCTCCATGCAGCCAAATCTGGCCTGCCAGAGACATACTCTTGCCCTCTGAACACTGAGAAGAAGCATTATTTAGATAGAATTCAGAATTTATTGTTTAGAATTTTGACTCAGGTCTGTAGCTGTACAGTGTCAGCACACCTCCCACTAGAGACAGAATAATAAATACTAGCTATTTCATTATCAAGGCATCGACATGTAAAGTCTGTAAATACCTGTAAATACATTGTTTCCTAAATAGCACCTGCTAAAAAAAAAACACTTCTATACACTACTGCAACTGGTGCATCAGAAGAGAATCACTATCACATAAGACACGCAATTAGACACGCAACAGGCAACTCCTGACAAAGGTCAAGATGACCGAAATGTTCTATGTATAATTAATGAAGCGCATTTCTAAGTGAGACATTGTGCGGAACTCCACTTACATGCGATAAATAGTACCTGGTTTAGCACATGGAGAATGTAACGTCACAGTTATCTTGTGTAAAAGTCTAAATTAGTCGGTGGAAGACGTCTGGGTCACCACAGTGTCCTCACCCCGGATGTAGCCTTTCTCCTTGACGGACTGCAGTGTGGGCCTCCTCTGGAGGAACTTGCGTAGTTTGGTGCGCACCCTCCCCTGATCGGTCTCCCCGCTGTTACTCGATGTGCTGGGCCTGTTGGCTGCGCGGGACAGAGGGACACCATCACTGCACCGCCCAACGCCTTGGGGGGGCACTAAAGCTGAAAGGGTTAAACTGAATGGATCTTATGAATATTCAGACCCAACTTTATTTGCTCATGGGAATTCACATAGATTGACTTGAAATTAATTGTCATAGCGTAAATGTTATTTGGGTGTGCACAAGGTGGGATTAATTGGCCAATTGAAGGGTTACCCTGTAAAAGGGACCCAGTGTACCATCGTTTCAAGTTTTGGAAAAAGGTCCAAGACCAAAACGTGAACTTGATTATTAGCAGAGAAAGAGTGAGCTTCTTTTTCTTTCACAAAAGACCCACTTAAATGAAATAGGTGTACATGAGAATTTAAGCTGCCCCGAAAGGGGATGTGGCTGACCTTGTCTGCACTTCTGAATGTAACTAGGTTACCGAAGGTCAAAGAAAGCACCTGAATATTGAGGCAAAGGGGAAACTCTGGACTGTTAATGTGACCCTGACTTCACTGAGCAAAAAAAAAAAAAGAAAGACCTGAACTGGACAGGAGATGAAAATATTCTTTGTGTCCAGTTAGTCAGTAATACGTACCTCTCCTCTTTTCCTTGTCGTCTGTGGGACTGGGGGACTTCTCTTCCTCATCATTCTCTTCCTCAGAGTGATGCTCATGATCCTGTGGTAGAATAAACATAGAAGGTCCATTAACATACAGTCCCAGTCATCATCATCATCACCATTATTATTATTATTATTATTATTATTATTTATCAGACTCTCCTATCCAGAGCAATTTACACAGATTACCAATTACATATCCTTGATATTTACTCAAGTCAATTCAGTTCAAGTTCCCTGTTCAATGGGGGTATTTGAACCTGGCACCTCTGAGTAACCCCTATGACACACTACCACACACACTACAGGGTGGAGGTGCTGGGGAGTATGCTCCGGGCTGCACCCCTACCCGCCACTCACCAGCTGACGGATGGTTTCCACGATCACTTTGTGCCAGTCGTTGATGATGCTCTCTGTGTCGTACTGCACCAGATACTCCGACCCATGGCGCGTTTTCAACTGCCGGAAGATGTAAGGGGATATCAGAGCACTACACTGGAGGGGGGATATCAGAGCGCTACACTAGAGGGGGATATCAGAGCGCTACACTGGAGGAGGGATATCAGAGCGCTACACTAGAGGGGGATATCAGAGCGCTACACTGGAGGAGGGATATCAGAGCGCTACACTGGAGGGGGATATCAGAGCGCTACACAGGAGGGGGATATCATAGCGCTACACTAGAGGGAGATATCAGAGCACTACACAGGAGGGGGATATCAGAGCGGTACACAGGAGGGGGGATATCAGAGCGCTACACTAGAGGGGGATATCAGAGCGCTACACTAGAGGGGGATATCACAGCGCTACACTGGAGGAGGGATATCAGAGCGCTACACTGGAGGAGGGATATCACAGCGCTACACTGGAGGAGGGATATCAGAGCGCTACACTGGAGGGGGGATATCACAGCGCTACACTAGAGGGGGATATCAGAGCGCTACACAGGAGGGGGATATCAGAGCACTACACAGGAGGGGGATATCACAGCGCTACACTGGAGGGGGATATCAGAGCGCTACACTGGAGGGGGATATCAGAGCGCTACACTGGAGGGGGATATCAGAGCGCTACACTGGAGGGGGATATCAGAGCGCTACACTGGAGGGGGATATCAGAGCGCTACACTGGAGGGGGATATCAGAGCGCTACACTGGAGGGGGATATCAGAGCGCTACACTGGAGGGGGATATCAGAGCGCTACACCGGAGGGGGATATCAGAGCGCTACACTGGAGGGGGATATCACAGCGCTACACTGGAGGGGGATATCACAGCGCTACACTGGAGGGGGATATCAGAGCGCTACACTGGAGGGGGATATCAGAGCGCTACACTGGAGGGGGATATCAGAGTGCTGCACTGGAGGGGGATATCAGAGTGCTGCACTGTAGGGGGGATATCATAGTGCTACACTGGAGGGGGATATCAGAGCGCTACACTGGAGGGGGATATCAGAGCGCTACACTGGAGGGGGGATATCAGAGCGCTACACAGGAGGGGGATATCAGAGCATGCATAAAAAATTCAGTCAGCGCAATTACTGGATGACAGATCAGGTGACAAAATGCTTCAAAAACCAGCTACAGTACAGTATTGCATTAAGTCCATGAATCTTTTTGCCAAAAGTTTTTTTTTAATTAGATGACTACATGGCAGAAATATTCGCTGTGAAAAGTAAGTCCAGGCTGTGTTCTTTATGAACACAACCTGGGCCGTGTAGTTTCCTATATTCTGCACATTTCGTACATCTGCATACCTCCAGAACATGCTTCTTGCTGGATTTGTCCTTGGAGGCCCAGTTAACACTCGCCCCTCGTAGCTCCACTGTGAATTCTGGGACGATCTGATTGGTTTTGTTCTGTGGAGATGGAACACTGTTATTCAAACAGCTGACAGTACACGTCTCAGGGGCAATTCGCTACGCCCTGAGGTCATACCAACAACTCATTATAGAGAGAGAGCGAGACACGGTAACCAGCTACATTTTTAATAAGCGCAAACAATCCAAAAGGTGTTCATTTAATTATTAAATCACCAATGCCACAACTGCTATCCTTTCAATAATAAGAAAGAGAAAAAAATTAATGGAGAGAAGAAATTAATAAGAAGCAAGGAGTCCCCATTGGGGGGGGGGGTTAAAAAAACCCCAAAAACAATCCAAAAGAAAAACAACTTTTTTTTGTCCTTCTTGACTCTGTCCTCCATAACAATTTCACATTATGTTGACAAAAACAGCATTGAATGTGATTCACAGTGAGCTTTCAGAACCACACAATACCACTCAGGATGCATACCTGGGACTAAGAGTGTAGCATCTGCTAATGCCAGATAAAATGGGATTCCAACCTTTCCCAAAAGACCAAAAGATATTTCTCTGAAACGTGACCCCCGGGTCCCTCTGGGGGGGGGGGGGGGTTTAATCCCTTTTGGCAGACCCCAGCAGAATGTATCCTGAGAAGTCCCTGGTTGGGTGGCAGTGAATCTTACCGGGTTTCCGCCAGGCATGAACTTGGGGTCTTTATGAAACGTCAGAATTCCACCGTGCAGGACCGTCCAGGACTGTGCCCAGTTTTTCCTGCCAGAAAGATTTTCAGATTGCACATTAGATTACAGACTTGATTAGTCATGCAAAAAAAAAAAAAAAATAAATAAATATATATATATATATATCCTGCTCTGGATCCATTCCAGGCCTGATTATATAAATTATATAAGTTAACTTCGATGGTGGAAAAATGAGCAGAGAGCTGGGGTTACCTAAGCCTTTTCCCATTCTCAGCTATCTTGGTTTTGTTGAGAATTCCTGCCTTTTCCAAAGTCTGGGCCTAAAAAAACAGACATGAAAGAGGAGAATGCTTCAAATCTGTCAAACATCAGTGATCTTTAAAAACACACGTGCAAGGAAAAGGACTATAGGAACCCGTGATTGTATAAGTTTGACAGTGATGAAGACACTGCGTGAGTAGCTCAATAGGCGGATATCGCTACTGAGCCATGAGGCGCTGTTGCGCTTCATTTGTATAGCACTTTTTACAGAAAACTTTACAGAGTAGCAGAAACAGAGCAAAACCCAGGCTCAAACCCCCAAATAGCAAGCACATGAGGTACAAAATAAAAACTCCCCAGTGGGGAGAAAAACCCTTAAAACAGCGGTGAGAAAAAACTCCCCAATGGGAAGAAATCTCGGGAGGGACCCAGCTAGAGAGGGGGAGCCCATCCTCCGCCACCCCGTCTGGTGTAAAGTAGCAGTAGAACGGGTGCAACGGATGTAATGTAATAAGGGACCAATCACAGCAAATAATATAAGTTAAGCAGGTTATAGTTGAGGTAATGAACTCATTAGAGAAGTGAAAATGAGGGGACCGTGATTCCAGCCAACTGAAACCCTCCCATCCCTGGGCAATGCTACAGTCAACTGCGTGTCACACTCTGAGTTTGCTGGTCACAGTCAGTACTCACACGGTCACGGATTTGCAACCACACCGCAGGTAGAACTGTGCCTTAAAAGGATGAGCCCCCCAGCAGCCCCCAAAGATATTCATTTTTAAAAGTAAATGAAGTAAGTAGAGTAAAAGGGCAAAAAGTACAGAATTAATTTTTAAAAATCAGATCAACTGATAATTTTCCAATGTTAAATACAGTGTTGCTATTACCCAGAAAGTAATATTATGAGAACAACATATATCAAAGTTATAACAGGATTTTGTAGAATCTAGCAAGTCCATATTACAGCTAATGTCTGCATTTCTGCATCTACGCATCTTTTCTGCTGTAACTAACCACTAGGGGGCGAAATGCTATCGTGAGCAATGTTTCAAGAGCTGAGTATTACAGGAAACATTGTTTACTTCAGACCCCCGTCCTCAAGTCCAACGGTTGCCCATTTAGTCAGGACATTAGGAAACTGAGAGTATTACAATCGCTCAGCGCGACCCGAAGAGGTCTGAGACTGAAATGTGTTAAGTGCAGGTGTAAGCTGAGCACTGTTTGTTTAATGCCCTGGGTACTGAAGCTTCTGTGCACACATGCAGTCAGCCTGAAACATACGTTAGTTTGGCATCTATGTGGTTTACAGCACATTCTGGTTAGACAGCATTTACATGCCATGCCCTTTCACACGATAAATCTTTCTCATCAATTCTGTCAGTCTAGTATTATGTTTATTAGCATTTAAAACTAAATTAAAGGGAGGATTTTAGATATAAAAATTCACTCAGTACATCAAATTCTCAAAATCGATTGAGATGGAAAAATCACTGCACAATATTAATATTCAATATTTGAGTATATACAATATTTGAGTTTCAGTTAAAATGGTGAATACACTACGTGTCATGTTTAGTATAACTACACTATTTACACTAGACACATTTAGTTTAATTTAGTTTAATTTGCACCAGTATGCAAGTGCTATAGGTTAAGGTGTCAGAAGTTGAGTTGGAGAATCTGACATCTGTATTGAGACACTCGAAGCACAAATAAACTTCTTATTTTAAAAAGTAAACAAAGGAGAAATTCCACAAAGAAAATGCGTGACAGAATATTTTGCTAGAGTTAGTATGCATCAACCCATACCAGTTACTATTTTTTTAAAAAATAACTTCACACATCAACCACTTTTTCATAAATGGTGTTACAAGAGCAGTTATTAGTAACAGGCAGCAAGCCCCCAGTTCCCCTGCGCACCCAGCATCTGGCAGTCCCGGATGAGGCGTTAGAACCCACATGCTGTTGAGAATCTGAGCTCTGATTGGACGGGCTCCTCCGGTGTTTGAACCTATCAACCTTGGAGAGAGAAACAAGACACTGTTGATGGGGGGAGGGGGTGGGGACAGAGATTTGTCATAACACGAGCGACAGCAGGTAAATTCCTGTGGCACAGTTTTGCCTTTTAAAACATCTGGTCTCATCTCAGGCCTGCAGTCAGGAACCCTGGTGGTGAAAAGACGCACCTGATGAAGTAACTCTGGTGAATTGCCTGCGCTGGATGCATCGCTGCCCTGGTCCGAGATATTTCGCATGTGGCTGGGGAAGAACTTCTACCCAGGGGGAGGAGGAGGGGGAGAGGGAGAGGGAGGTAACATCATCACCATGCAATAAATAAGATGAAGCCCATTAAACACAATGCAGTCTGTAAGGGGCCCAGCATCCTCAAATTGATCTGGGCTCATTTTGAACAAAAAAAATAAATAAAAAATTAATAAAAGGGAGAACTTAAATGCCAAAAATGTTAAAACCCAGGGGAAAGCAGTTTATCTGGAAAAACTTGATATTGCTTGCATGACAAGGTTGTTGCGAGTCATGTGAAAAGCAAAAGCTCAAAATAAACAGGCATTACATTACTGCAACACCCATCCAGTATTACCACATTACTGCATTCTATTACAATAACAAATGACAACTTGTAAAGCCAGCTAAATTTTGGTTGGTCGGTTGGTTTAAAAAACGACAAGTGACTGGCATTTAATTGACCAGGACTCAGTTTAACCAGGAGTGCCAGATCTTACGTATGCATATCTGTACACAGAGCCACGGTCCTCAGTACAATTCTTTCATCAGGATTATGTGACTTTTAAAAAAAATAATTTTTGAAAGCAGAATCAGCCGGGCTGTGTCCTGCTCCTGTTGAAGGTAACGGGGGTGTGGTGTGCACACCTGAGCGGGACAGGCATATCTGTCACTCACACTGACTGACTCACCAATTCTTCCTTAGGCGGGCTGAAAGGGGAGGGGGTGAAAGAGGAGGAGCTTCCGGACTGCCTCCAGTTCTTCAAAACAGACACGCCCTCGGAGTCAACCCCATTCCCCACCTTGGGTGGTGAGCTGGCGGTCACCGAAAGCTGGGGTGGGGTGGGGTGGGGTGGTGTGTGTGTGGGGGGGGGTGGTCGAGGACATGAAGCGATCAAATTGGCAAAAGGAAACAACATCCCCATTAAAATCAAAACTACAGCTTAGCATTTATGTAATAACATGTCTGCTTTCTCCATGCAAGAACAGGACAGAACTCCTCCACCCCCCCCCCCCCCCCCCCGCCCCTACCCAAAAGGACTGTAGAAATTCACTATTATTTAAAGGAAGCTGTTCAAATGCAAGCTGTTTGAATGCAAGGAAGCACTTGCACATTAGTACAGAGAGCTCTACGTGGCTGCAGCAGACATCACTAAAAACATTAGAACATTAATACTTATTTAGCTGTCATACAATAACTAAAATTTTATAGCACCTATTTGAAGGAGCATAATGCAAACAAATATTTAACACTGGCTCTCCTCACTACCTCAGGCAGGTTCCACTGAGACCGGGACCCATCATTCAGGTAGTAGTACGCCTGTCCTCTGTCATCCATCGACTTGATCCACTGCCAGAAACAAGAGGACTTCAAGTTAGAAGAGAAAAGGTTGAAGGAAAACGCTGTCTACATTGCAAAAGGGACCGTTTGCAGGTAGTTGCCATTTTTTTCTTGCGGATTTGCATAAACTGACAGGGCATAAAGATATGCACAAAACAGTAGACACTTGCTAACGTCAACAAGCTAATCTGTGACATCTCTAAACCAGGCCGTGTGCTACTAAAACACACGTGAATCGGACTTGTTTAACCCTCTGAAGAGCAGGTTCTTTGGAACAGTTATTTTCAAAATTTTAAGTCAGTGTTCTAGAACTCCACTGCTTTCACTTTCCAGATTGCTAGAGATCACAAATAAGTGATTTGAATGCTGCGATCTCACACCTTAAAGAGTTAAAAAGGCCTCATTCATGAGTCTCACCCGTCTCAGGCAACAGTACTTCCTTGGGAATAACCGCAGAAACAAACCACAAAAGCACAAAAGAGAAATTCTAGTGGGACTTGAAGGGTGGGAATCATAAAACTGGTGTCAAATATGAAACGTATGTGTCTGAGTTGGGACAAGGATGTTGTTGCTGTTGAAAAGACATGAAGCAGTAGGTTAAATGCGTGTGAACGGCAATAACGCTGTTCCCACCAATCCACAAAGAGAAGCTAACGTCCAAAAGACTAAAGATAACACGACAACGGAGGAAAAAAAACAAACTCATAATGGAATTTTTACTCTTATCAGCTGTGTGGAAATGGTCCGGTTCGATTTATGCAAATGGTTTCTATATTATGCCATGGCAAAAGGGCAGGGTTTACAACCACAAGGTTGAGGTGGGAGACATGCGAAAAAATATCTTTCGACCTGTACATCATTCACTTTCCACAGACATTCACACCAGCAAAATTTCACACTGCCTTAGTGTACAATGCAGCTGTTATGACATGCATTTAAAACAAAATTAATTCCATACAGATGAAACCAATTTTGGGGAACAATTTAAAAGGTCAGAATCTCTTCTCTGATTTTAAAGGAGCCACACCTTCACTCGCAGTCATGTGACCTCCTTACCTGTTCCTGCGTGTGCTCGCTGGTGAACACCATCTTGCCATCTGGGTCCATCGAACGTGTCCAACCTGCGGGGGACTTAGTCTCCAAACTGACCCGCGGGATGACCGAGCGCTTCAGCGGGGGGTAGGTGAAATCTTTGGGGAAGGTCTTTGGGGGTGTCTTTGAGCGCTCCTCGTCATCCACGGGGTAGTCCTCATCGGGGAGGGGGGGCTGGAGAAAACAGGACGGGGAATCAAAGACGGGGCATCAAGGACAGGGAAACAAGGAGGGGGAATTAAACCTAAGCAAGACCTTCCGTACAGTGCAATAGATACAGTAAAATAGAGTTGATTACACTACAAAGTTAGGTTATTCATCCTTCTAGGACAGGTCAACCCAACCAATTTCAAGCCAAGAAATGAGGTGAGTGAACGCTTGAATTAGGAAATTAACTACTGAGGAGTCATCCCTGGCCAATAGAGCAGTGTTTCTTCGACTATGGGTCGGGACCCAAAATGGGTGACGGGAGTGTATGAAGTGGGTCCCGGAATGAGCCTGTAGTCCACTCGACAGAAAGCTACTAAATGTATTATTTGGGTCCCGATATCAAAAAGTATTTCCAATTTGGGTCCCAATATTAAAAAGTTTAAGAATCAGTGCTACAGAGTATTGAGCACTATGTAAAGATCAAGATCTTGATCACCCCAATGTGTTGTTATCAATCTGTGTATAATCCACACTCTGGGAAAAGAGGGGTTCCAGAGTGCTTGTTTACACACAGCCAAAACTCCCTTCAGGGTGGAATTAGGAAGGTGTCACGTACCGGACCGTCCTGCGGGGGCTCTGTCAGGCCCGGGGGCTTTGTGGGCCCGGGTGGGGGGGACTCCAACCCTGGGGGTCCCCAGGACGTCTCTCCGGACACGTGGTTGTAGAAGTAATGGCTCCCGCTGGCCTCGTCCAGGAGCTTCTCCCAGTCCGAGCCCCCCACGGTGGGGGCGGGACCAGGGGTGGGGGTGGGGCCGGGGGCAGGGGTGGGGGTGGGGCCGGGGGTAGGGGTGGGGCCAGGGGCAGGGGCGGAGCCGGGGGTGAGGCCAGGGGTAGGGGCTGGGCCGGGGCTACGAACGGGGCCAGGGCTGGTGGCGGGGGCAGTCGAGGGCGGGCTGGACGAGGGAGAGGGAGAGGACAGCACCACCGCGGGGGAATCAGGCTCCATGAAGGGGCTGCGGGGGTTGTCCCAGGTGGACTGCCCTGAGGTGGGGTTGTAGTAGAACTCCTTCCCGCTCTCTTGGTCAGTGTGCACCTCCCATTCCTCCGAATCCGTGGAGAGGTGGCGGGGCGCAGCGGGGGAGGAGGACGAGGGCGGGGCCAGCCACGGAACGCTCTTCTTCAGCTCTGATTTGTTGACGTACAGTGCAGTGTCAGGGTTGGTTTTCTCAAGCTGCAGAGAAATGGGAGCAGAGGTCAGTCTTATCAAAAAAATTTAATAAACAAATGACTATGCGAGGCACATATATCACAGCTATTTAAAGCTAATAATACTGCCGGGCTTACTTATTTGCATGAGTCATCCATGTATGCATCTTTCTTATTCAAATCACAGATCTCTGATGAGTAGTCAGGTGATGTCAGTCGAAGGATATTATTGATCAGCCACACTGAAACTGTGATTGAACTAGAAGCCTTGGTTTAATCCTAGTCATATCTTTCAAATACCAAATAAAGCACCACAGTCAGTGGTTAACTTGGTAGTCAATGTGATAGTCTTGGCAGTCAACCTATGTTTGGGAAGAAATGATTCAATCACAATCCCTATAATGTTCATGCATTTAGAAACAAAATAAATATCCATACTTTTTTTTTTCATGGGCGAACACCTTAAAGATACGTTAAAGCAGGGATCTCACACACCAGTCCTGGACGACTGCAGTGTCTGCTGGTCTCCGTTTCTATCAGTAGAAAATGTAGGCCTCTAAAATAAGGTGTAGAGACTCTTTAGCCAATCAGTGATGCAAATAAAACACTTAACTGATGAAGCCCCAAAACCACTGGATTTGACACTTGAGGTCCATGCATTAAAACAATAGAAATACTAAATGAAAACCCACAATACCCCAACACTCAATCCCACCAACAGTTGAATTTACAGACCTAAGCATGGCACTATGCTAGGTTTTTTTTTTTTTTTTTTTTTTACCAAGGAGCACTTGTGCTTCTAATTAGAAAAATTTAGATGCACATTAATGCATCCCAATTAGTAGATGTCCTAAATTATTTTTCCAGTTAGCACACATCAAGTTTCAGGAGCAAATACTCTTAAAATGAGAGCACAGTATGGCCCTGATGCATAACACGCGAACGCACACACGCACACGCACACGCACACACAAACACACACACACAGCTAAACAATCCTTTCAGTTCCTTTTCCATGTTTGCAGAGGGATTCTGAGCTAAAACTCAACGCCCGAACGACACCCCACCCCTACGCCCTGCCGCACCCCCCATCCCGTCTCAGCTTGCGGCCCGTACAGGTAACTGCACCTTTACTGCACACTAGACTGCAGGAGAAAGAATGGGAGAGAATGGGAATGGGGAGTATCATTGTGCAGAACCTCAAAGGCTCGAGGATCAGATGACATACACACAAGGCTCTCTCAGAGTTCTGACGGACCTGCTTCCGTAGCCCTCGTGAGGAGTTACAGCCGCGGAGGAAACCTCTGTATCATCAGTGCCGCGCAAAACCACAGCGTCTCCTTCCGAAATCAGCTGAATTATTTCCCGCGTTCTCGAACGTGTCATTACAGCTTATTCACAAGGGAGACGTAGTGATGGATTATGATTTTCAATGTTTAAAAATAAAAAAAATAGACATACAGGGCTTATAGCACGACATACAGGTCTCACAGCATGACACCAGCAATGTCAGTTCGTCAAATGCTCTGCTCAGAGGAAATGAAAAATAATTCCTTCCCAGGGTGTGTCAGCCACCGCAGATCATAACAATAACGTGTCAAACGACGTGTCACCTGCACCAGCGAGGAGAAGGTTTCCATGACACGGGCCCTACAGCACAGATACTATAAAGCTGCACGGAAGTCTTTGTTAAAAAAACATAATAATAAGAGGCTGAGAAACCGCCCCCATCCCCCAGCCGGGTTCATCCACCCATTATCAGGGACAATGACTGAAGCCATTTCCTGGTCTGACTCTCAGTTTCTCTCTCTCTCTCTCTGTCTGCATTTTCCCTTGGTATTTTTAATGCATACTGAATGTTCTCATCCAGTGTGCACTGTAAGTGCCGGCTCACTAACTGCCAAATTTGGTTCAGAACCTCATGTGACTGTCTATTATTGTAGTGTTTGTTTAAATAAAATGCTTTTTTTGTTGTTCCTGAGAATTCCCTTCTGTGCAACACTGACGACGCGTACGTCTGTGGCAAGGCCTTAAAACATCAGCTCGAACCCTACAGTTCACGCGATGCAGTTAGATACCAGAACAAACATTTGAAAAGACGTGAAGTCAAAAAGGGCGTACCGCTATATATGCCTCATCAGATCAGGTGCGCTCAAATGAGCAAGCGTTTTATTTAGCCTAACCATAACGATCTTAACATGAGTGCATCTGGCCCAACCACACTGCAACGGAACTGGACCAAAAGTGCAGTCTAAACACAGGAACAGGTTTTACCACAAGTCCATGCACAGTAACAGCAGAAGTAAATTTTGTGTTGAAGGGTGCTGTGAATTAAACACCACACAGCCTTACCAATACTGCTCTATCCTGCCTGCCACATTCTCAGTCCACTGTACTGCATTTTTTGTTGGGGGGGCAGGGGGGGGGAATGTATATGGTTTAACATAAATGGTAATATTTGAAGTATTGGATCAGATTTAGCCAAGTCTAACGCGGGAGTGGTATAAGAAAATTCAGTTCGGTGGCAAGATTAAATAAAAGATTTATAAAAGTGTAGACATTTGTATCTATGGAGACAAACACACCCACACACACACACACATGCAGGCACGCACACAAACAGTAAGGACTGGTTTCAATAGCAAGAGCTCCACTCCCCCTTTTTTTTTTTTTTAAACCAAGTATCCATTCATACAGGTGATATATACTGAAGCAATTCAGGTTAAGTACCTTTCCTCAAGGGCATAGCAGTGACCTACCTGGGAAGGTAGTTTGGCTTCCTTACCCATTATACTACACTGCTGCCCCAATCAGTGTTGCGTCCAGAACAGAAGTGAATTAATGCCCATAAGAAATCTAGGACACGTGACGGGATGTGGTATCTGATGTGGTCACCTGAATAATACAGAGCTCAACATCAGAGCCCATGCCCACACGATCAAAGCAAAGGTTCTGCCTGGCTCATTCATGCCAATTCTGAGGCTAACGCTACCAGGAAATTCCAGTGCGACATTGTCCTGTTCTACTTATTGTTCTTCCTCCTGGCCAACTTGAAACGTTCCCACAGCATCACTCCGTCTTCGTGCTGACGTTACAGCACAATCTTTCAAACTATTATACGCAGATGTAGAATGTGTGGCTGTGGAGAAAGTACAGCCATATATGTGGACCCACCCCCCCCCCCGCCCCACCCACGCTAGTTGGCGATTTATGAATCTAGGCCTTTCTTCGTAAGTCACTCTGGATAACATTCTCAGCTAAATGAGTAAAATGTAAAATGTTAACGGGAAGAGACTTCTGGCCCTCTCAGCACCCAACTGCAATGTTTTTGCTTCCATTCCTATCTGAGTGATGCTTGCAGCTCATTCTGAGGGGGGTACAATGACACCACACAGCTGGGATCTTTAGCAAGGACAGAGGAAAAGAGAAATGCACTTTGAATGGTGAGTGAACTGTGAAGACTCCATATACAGGTACAGAAACCTACAGTATTTACCTCAGGAGAGGTCATTCATATAGAAAGTAAGAATCACTTCTTCATGTTGAGGCTCTTGACAAAAGGTTTTTCAGTTCCTCCATTAAACCTGCGTCACTTTTAACCTTCTAGGTGGTTAAATATTATTCCTCATTCATTTCATAGCTGATTATGTTTAATTATATTTTCTCCAGAAGATTGCCAGTACTTACATAATGTACATTTCAGTTCTGTATACAACTAATAAAATACATAAACACAAACAGAATAAATAATTGCAATCATATGAAGGTTAAGATATTTTCCTTTTTTTTAAAATTGTATTTCGAAAACAGTGCTAATGTTTGAAGAGCTGTAGTCTGCAAAATCTACCCTAGGCCTGCTTTAAACCAGGCAAATGCTAGATTACAGGCTACCAATGGGTATGTCTGGGTAAATTCAACACACTTTTGGACTGCATTATCATCTCATTTCAATGAGATTTGGCATGCTGATTTGGTCTTATAAGAAACCCCTGGAACTGATATTACACTTGTCTCAGGCACATATGCATACACAAAGACTTATATTGCACATATGAATACACATAGTTACATTGCACATATGCATACACATATGTATACATTGTACACATGCATACACACAGAATTATATTGCACATATACGCAGATGGACCCAGATTAATGCACTTCTTGTAAGTAGCTTTAGATCAGAGCGCCTGCCAAATGTCAGCACTGTAATGTAATGTATGCACTGCAATGTAATTATGTAATGTACTGTAATGTATGCCCTGTAATGTAATTATGTAATGTACTGTAATGTATGCCCTGTAATGTACTGTAATATAATGTAGATGTGCCCAGACTAAGCCACTGGACTCAGAAGGAGATGATGTCCTACCTTCGAGGGGAGACTCAGGGCTCTGGACCTGAAGCTCTGCTGAGCTGGGAGGACTATGTCAGCCATGGTCAGAGCCGCGACAGAGCTACAGCCCCCCTCTCACAAGCACATAGTTCTGGCTCAGGCAGAAGCCACGCCCCCCTTTTTTACACACACAGTACTCCAGATTTTACCAATTACAGTAACAGACTCTGCACGCATAAATAGAGAACAGTGAACAGCCTGCATGTGTGTGTGGTTTGTGTGAGCGTGTGTGTGGTGTATGTGTGTGCATGTGGTATGTGTGTGTGTGTATGTGTGTGTGTGTGTGTGGTGTGCGTGTGTGAGCGCAAGTGCTCATACTCATATGTACAAACACACACACACACACCAGGGGAAGTTGTGCTTACTCAGACTACCACGGCCAACAGATGGAGTTCCCTTTTAGAGGGGTCTCGCACCTGTGGATCATTCCCCTTCCGTAAGAAAACGATGGGAATATAACCTCCAGAGATTCATTTGGCTTAATGATTTCTGGATAGGCACTGCACTCCACTACCCCCGGACTCCCCATGGACCGCGCGCATGCGGGCAGCTGCCTCTTACGCTGTGAAAAACACGCTCGCAATTGGGTTTCGGTTACCGGCTCATTTAGCGACCGCTATGACAACAGTGTGAAAGTAACCAGCCCTAAGCGGCTTCCAACACCACAAACCTAAAGCCAGAGGATGAACTGCAGTATGTGCTGTGCAAATACATTAGGAAATTAACTGCAGTACTTACTGTGTAAATATATTAACAGCAGTGACAGAGGAATAACCGACAGTGAGCACAGCTCAAGCCAGTTCTTGCTTTTGAGCCAAATTATTTATTTATCCTGTCATTGCTCAGCTAACCACATTTGGACCTACTGCACAGAAAACGTACTGCGAATGTACTATAATCTACAGCAATAATGCCACTTCCAATAAGTAGCAAATAATTCTAACTGCAATCAGGCTTACTATTATCACTGAGGTTTACTGAAGTGATACAGAAGTGATCCGAAATGAGTGTTTTGGCACAAAATGGCTGCCGTGCATGCATCAGCAAAGTGAATCCTACACATTGGTGGTAACTGAGGTGAGTTTCCCTTCCTTTAATGTAAAGCTGATTGTGAGCTGAAATGTGATATATAACAACAATGAAGTACTCTTATTATAAAGGTCCTATCAGAACTCCCAAAAATGTAACAGGGGCAAAGTCTCTATGCCAAGCCTCCAAACCAGCTTGTTTGTCATTGACCTTAGCCCAGAATGGCGATGGCTTGAGGCAGAACTCCTGCGCAACAGCAAAAGAACCCTCAGTGCGGACAAATGGTGCTTGCTAGTTCATAGCCAAGTTTCTCAAAATTCACAGCTAAACCACACCTCTCTCTGTTGCAATAAATGAAGTCCATCTGACAGGATAAAGAGAGAAACCCCTAACATAATGTATTCCCCACACTTTCTATCTGCAACTATGAATATCCAAACAAGGCCAGTACATGAAACCAAACCGATTCAAATGGGAAGAAAACTTCCATTTTTCAGTTTGCACCTGCTTTTTCTGCTGTCTGTCGTGTGAATCTGGATTCTCCCTGAAGCTAAAACTGAAGTGCACAAAAGGACCCTTGGAAAACACCTTTGTGTGAACATGAGTAAATGAAGTTTCTATTTTCATATTTGACACAAACAATCTACTCTGATGAAGAAAAAGAGCTTGAGACACACACAATCAAGTAAGTGCATGATGCTTTGTGGTGTGAGCAGTACTGTAGCTTGCAAAATTTCTCCCATTTAGTGGTGAAAAGGGAAAGCACCCAAACCAGAAATGGGGGGAAGGGCCATGCACTCCCAAAACTTGGTTCCACCTCAGATCTTTGTAGCAGAGGCACAACTGCATTAGCGACCGGTCAACCCGAATGAAGACGACGCTGCTTGGAGCCAAAATGGCACCTTCGGAGTTGGCAGGAATAAATTTGATTGGCTCCACCTCCTATGACATCATCATTCTGGGTCCAGATTAGCTCATGGAATGCTAATGCCTGATTTATACTTCGCTGCACGACCCTTTCGACAAGTGTCGCATGACAAAAAATAAGTATTTTCAGTGTTGCTCACCTCTAGAATTTTTTTGTCGTAAAACTTCATACTTTGTCGCAGTGTTGATTGGACAGCCAAATGAAACACCAAAATTCATTATCATGGATACGTCGTTATTTTCGGTTTATCTGAGTGACAGGCCACCTTCTTTTTTCCATTTGCACAAATTTTTCAACCAGAAGTAGAAGTAGACAACATTTATTCCTCCCCTATTTCTCTGTGATTTCACCGGCCGCTGCAATGCTTTCACAGATCAGAAGTTTGACGTCTCGATACCATAGACAACACAAACTTCTCCACATTCGTGCCCTTTGCCGAAGTACAAATGCAAAAGGTTGTGCGACACATTCATTCTTGCCACATGACACTTGTCGAAATGGTCGTGCGACGAAGTACAAGTCAGGCTTAAGTGTCAGCAGCCCCAGCTGTCAGCCCAGCTCTGTTCTCCAGTGCCAGGTGTGAAGGCTGATGCGAGAGGGACTCAGGGAACACTCCGCTTGCATAATTGGCATGCCCACAGCCCCCCCCCCCCCCCCCCCCCCCCGCCACCGTGCGCCCCAGCTTTACAAAAGGGACCCAACTTTCGATTCCCCACTTCCCCTCTGCTTACGCAACCCTGTGAGCCTCCCTCGGCCTTATCTTAGTCAAAACAATGGAACCCAATATCGCCGTGACCGGCTCTTGCATACTTTTTTCGGGCTGTGTTTTTTTTTTTTTTTTTGAACACACTCCCTCCGCCGCTTCCTTAAATGGCGGCCCCCTAAAGCAGAAGTAAAACCAGGGTCATTTTCCTAATCTGATTATGCTCGACACAAGAGAACTGTCATGGAGAGCAACAGTCGATCTGCATGCGAGGCATTGTCAGTGTTTCAAAGGCTCTTGGAGAAAAGCCTGAGTTCATGCACTCTTTGCACTCTATGCAATGCTGACACAGTGCAACACAAAGTAAAAGTAGCCCTAAGCAGCATCCAAAACCATAGACTTAAAGTCAGGAGATGAACTGCAGTAATTACTGTGTAAACATATTAACAGCAGCGACAGAGATATACCTGACATTGAGCACAGTTCAGGCCAATTCTTGCTTTTGAGCCAAATAAAGCCCTACCTCATTTATCCCGTCATTGATAACTGACTACTTTTGCATCAGCTGTACAGACAACATACTGTCGCTGTACTATAATCTACAGTAATAATGCCACTTCCAATAAGCAGCAACATGCCCAGGTTAAAGCACCACATAATTATAACTGCATTCAGGGTTTCCATTGTCACTGGGATTGACTAACTCAATCTATGATGGGAATTAGTAACATGGCTACCAATTAGGTCTGACCCAATTTTTTAAAACTGATTTTTAAATGTCATGTCATAGCAAGTCAAATGCAATCGTTTGTTTTAGAGTGGTAATGTGAATTGGCTCAAGGAGGTAAAACAGTAGGGTCACCACACGGCCAGCATTGAACGGGAATGTCCGGTTTTCAAATTATTTGTACAGGTCATGTTTATTGCCCCGAATGGACAATACAAATGTCTGGTCTGAATAACTGATTGAAATTTAGCCAATATTTTGTAATGAATTTCTTCCGTGTCCACTGTTACATTGTTACAAGCCGATAGAATGCATCCGGTGTGAACGCAACCTTAGAACCTTAATTGTGACATCATAACTCCAGGTCATTACATTTACAATGGAGCAGCTTTTGAGGATATGACCTCACTGTGATGGCTACCAACCCAGAACACAAGGGAGAGAGGACACTCAGGAGGCAGCCAATGGGGGACATCGTGGCAAGAATTCCATGGAGACACTGTACAGTCGCATTACGCCTAGTTGGCTTGTTCATATGTACTGTATTATTACTTATTTGACAATAATGACATTTGATATTTTCAGTAGGAACTGTTTTCTGTGGCATTGCAACCGGAGGCTGCTGCACTCAAGGAAAGAAATTATGGCACAATAAAATAAAATAAAAATATTTACATCTGTAATTGTGAATAAACACGATGACATTTATCTGTTCATATGTCCAGCCTCAGGAAACATAATGCTGCTGCTCTGGCACTACTTGAGGCATATTTATTTGCTTGAGACCACAAACCCCTGGATGACCCTATATCTTCCATGGTACAGCTGGCAGGTTGTCAGAAACTTCTCTAAATATATATTTAAAAAACTGACTGGACCAAACAAAAACACATGCTAAAACTGAAAGAATAATTAAAAACCACAAAAAAAAGTGAACTATGCCTTTATCTTCATCATAGAACTCCCACCAAACATCTGAATAATTACGCAGTAAAAAAATCCTGCCAGTTCGCAGAAAATGACCCAAAAAAGAAGCAAATTTTCCATTACTACACAACAAAAACAGATCTAAAACAACAATGAGAGACATAACAGATTGTTCCAATCAGAAATGAGAAGAAACGTATTCACAAAGGCCAAAATACCTGGCACACACTATTTATTAAACGCAAAATGCCCTCTGCAATGTCACACCTGTGACAGACGCACGTGCCACTCAGTCAGAAATACATAACCTCACAACGACTGGAAGTTCGTCTGGAGACTTTTCTCCACTTAGGCAATGTGACTGAATATCTGAGCTAGAGGGGGTGACCACAATTACACAGCACCGCGCCTGAGCTGCGCCTTTCTCCAGGTCACCAAGGAGACCTGGCTTTACATGCAGAGCCTGTACAAATCTGTACACGTGCCTGTACAGATTTCAGCGCAAATCTGCAGTGTGCACATTTTTTCTGAATTGAAGACTAAACGCTCCTTCTACTGAAAGTTCTTGGAGCTTCACAGTAATCAGTCCTAGCAACCGATACAAACAATTAAAATCAGTCGTTCGATGAAATGTATAGCTGGCTTATACTGTCACAAGTTAATGAATGCGCGTTTACTGATTTGCTACTGATCCATTGGAAGCCACATACCCTACTCGCAACACAACAACCATTTTTGGGTTGATCATAAAGTTTTCTTTCCAACTGGATTAAGGACCCTAAAAAGCTTTGGTGCTAAGGATGAAAAAGTGTGGTAGCCTAGTAACTGCTCTGAGGCAAACTCTGAGAAAAGTCTATTGAACATATCAACAAACGTAATACATTTAATAAAGTATTCTGTTCTGAATGCTCGTAAAATTAATTAACCAAACAAGAAGTACCGTATTCCCGTCTCCACCCACACGGTCCTTCTTCCGTGCACGGATTTACAGTCGACGAGGTGGAGTCTATACCTTAATACGCAGGTATGCTGACAGCTTTCCAAAGCTATGAAACGCTTTTCGACAGCCTGTGTTGGATCAAATCTATGGAATAACTCAAAAATAATTTTACATTTCTAAAAAAAATAAAAATCGAAACCCAGAAACCAGTGTTCGTCACACTCGCGAATTTCCGTTTAGTACCGGCAGCCAGGTAGACTTGAAACCAACCTTTTGGGAGTGGTTGTAAGGGTTTCATTTCGAGTTAACTCTTTCCTTCCCAACTTCAGACAGGCCGGATTCCATGACATTGTCGAAAAAAATTCGACAGCATTAACATTGGTTTATTTAGAGATGATCAAATATATGTATTTACCTATTTTAGAATTTAACGCACTTTGTAACTTCGCTTGTGTTCAATTAATACAAAACAAAACTACGGACGTTCAGCAGCAACACGGGTCATGTTGTCGCTAATCCAATTAAAGAAAACGTGCGTTTTAGCCTAGTAACCCAAAGAAAAATGAGATCACTTGAAATGCAAACTCGTTTCAGTCGGTGGGCCTACAAAAGTAAACAGCTGTGGGGCAGAACGCTTCAATAGACAGGCAGTTATTTTCTGCTCCACCATACCCCCACAGAGAATATTTGCAGGAACTGTGATGTCGCAAAGTCGTTTTTTCAGTTTAACTTGTTGAATAAAATTCCGCTGTGATAACGGTATGCAAATGACAGTTCATCCCAATAAATTTATTTACACACTGCGACGAAATCAAGTCTTCGCCTTCTCCAGGGCGCGCGAATGCAATGCATGTAGCCTATGTATATGACTGTTTAAGTTAAGGGGGTGTATACCTGTATGGGACTTTTGCCCTGGGGGAGAGTTTCGGACGGAGCCAACAGGAAGTAGCTCCTCCTTTGATTTGTAAACAGATCGTAGGTTGGGGTGATAGTGTGGGACTGTACAGTGACAGATTAGGGAGTAGGAAGGAAGGGGGCCCCTTCGGCAAAAAATAAACCCAGCCCCATTCCAGTCTCTTAGGCCATAAAGGCTACAAAAGACACACTGTGCACTTTAACAGAGGAAGGCAAAGGGCATGGGAGGTGACTCGGGTCTTTAGCACCTTATTTGTGTTTGAGTGCATAACGAGACTAGAGCGCTAGGGCCTGTGGTTTTCCGTGGCTGTAAATCCCACCGAAATAGCAGAGCATCAGCGTCGCAGGAAGTTCAGAACGCATTCCACTGCACCTCAAGCCCCAAAACAACAAAGGCTAAAGTTCACTCCGTCACTAGGGGGAGGTTTTATAAAGAGCGCTGCTTTTTGAGGTCCCCAAATAAGCACGAGCCGTCTTGAATATGCCTGGGCCACACCGCTCACCTCACGTGTGCGTGACGGCTGAACTGCTGCGGCTCGCACGCATGTGTGTGCGTGTCCACACCGCCAGCGTTGCTGCTACGGTGCTGCTGCTGCCAGCCCTATATCTTTCTACAATGAGTTTGCCTTTGATAATGGCCATCGATAATAGAATGTTTGATTTCATTTCATTATAAATGTAATTTATATTTAGTTTAGACAGAAAATGGTTAAGAAGCGTGTGCTCAATTGTAAAAATAAATAAATAAATAAATAAATAAAACATATGCAGCAATCCCTCTTCACATTTGTTTCATGTCTGTGACATATTCAGATATAGCCTAGACATTGAAACTATAGTGAAAGGTGTCAGTTATGTAATGTTGCTGGTATGATGTCAATATGACTATCAACAGATCTTTTCACTGTCTATTTTTGCTGAGAACCGCGCGCCTCACGCGTGAAAAATAGGCTCCACGCCGAAACTCTAGATGACGCGCCTCAGACATGCGTCTCACGCAGGCTGTGTGGCTGCTCTAACCTGTTAACATGGGCGCCGAAATGAAAAGCAAGAGGTTCCGCATCCGACACGCACATGTGAGGTAAGCGGTGTGGACCGGGCTTTATGCTGTGCGCGAGAGCTTTTAAAAATACGCACACAGAATGATGGTTTACTTGTGACAAAGAACCCAGCAGAGCCGGCGCTAGCGGGTATGCAACGTATGCAATTGCACGGGGGTCCGAGCTTGACCAGGGGCCCATAGGGCCCGTTGAAATGGTGGGTGAAATGCATTGAATAGCCTTTGCGCAAAATACTCGCAACCTCTCAGCTCTGAAAAGTAACTACACATTTTGTCTAATCAGAAAGCAATATGTTGATAATGAGGGCGTGCCCGGTAACCGCAGGGGGTCTCTGTCAAATAGCAGCTTTCATTATTATCTTGTCATTATTTGAAGGTTTTTGATCGCGGCTGCGCGCATCACTGAACATAGATTACAGTAACGTTAGCTAACTTAGCTTACACGTTTTTTGACAGTTATTTCTCAAAATCGGGCTTTCAAAAGCGAAAAGACAATAAAGAAGACTTGAAAATACAGAAAAATAGGCTAGAAATGCCAAAAAGGCTTATTCAACGTGGTTCACAGGCGCAGCACCAGCGGCGAATTTGCCGCCCACCGCTTCTATTGGAGACGATGCTAGTAATGCTATCGGCAGATGTAACGTTACCCCAAGCTGAGGCTTCCCTGGAGCCTGAACCATCCACGGTAAATGCACCCCAACCGGAGGCGACACCGTCCACGTCACTGGCGTCAGATGCAACTTAAACAGAGGGTAACGTTATCCCAGAACAAACACGCACGGCATCTCTATAACGGTTAGTGAGTTAGTCCGCGGATCCTGTCCGTCTACTCTGCAGTCTGCTAAAGCTATAGTTATTAATTGGGATTATTTGTGTGGTTATGAAGCAATGCTGCACACAGTAGCATAATGAATGTTGTTGATGATGTTAGTTTTTTTAATACTATAGCTAGTTTGTTTACCTTCTCACTTTTGTATCTGGCGATTATCTTAACAGTCTATTTGGTTGGGTGTGTGTGTGTCTGTGTGGGTCTGTGGCATTTGTAATTGTTTGTTGATCCATCATCGTTTTTATCTGAAAATAAGTGATGCTTAATGCCCACATAACTTGAGAAGGCATTGTATTATAATGTGCCGTATAAATACAGTCTATTATTATTATTATTATTATTATTATTATTATTATTATTATTATTATTATTATTATTATAACGCGATGTGTGATGACGTAATTAAAATAGCGTTCCTCCACTAAAAAAATCCCCACTACACAACTGAAAGTAACCTGATTATTGCGTGACTGTTTTCAAAAGCATTCTGGTACATAGGCTAACGTCAAAGCGGAGATACTGTAGCTCTATTTAAAGGGATCATATACTTTACGTCATGGTTAACTCTTTTCGGTAATTTCCCAATATTGTTCTTTGTGGAGGGCCCATTTCACCCGCTTTCCATACGGGCCCAAAGGACACTAGCGCCGGCACTGGAACCCAGGATATGTGCAACACGTTCAAAACGTCCGCGCAAATGACAGTTTGGAGGCAGGAAGCTTTACCTCAAGGTGGCTGAAAGGCAAAAACTAACACCACCGCCGGAACAATAGTTGCACTTCATTTTAAAGCAGTCCTCAGGTGACATACTTAGTTGACAGACAGCAACTACACTGGCTGAAGTTACAAGTGAAAAAAAAAAAAACTGAAGCAGGCACAATGCCTGTTGGGAGCAAGCACACTCATGACGAGCTTTGGTTAGTCTAATTCAGTCTTGTCTTTCACAGAGTCGTATAAAAGCAGGACAATATATGTTTTGGAGCAGTTATCCAAGCACAATAGAGGAGCTGCTTACTGTGAGTCACCCCTAGATGGGAAACGGTGTTTGAACTGTGCAGCACATTAGCGCCCTCATTCACAAAGGTCTCAAAAACCTCCCCTCAGCCAAACAAAACTCTGAAGCCCAGGACCACAGGTTCAAACACAAAATATCTATTCAAAAGCCTATTCGTATATTCGAAGAAGCGTTATGAATGACCAGGTGAGTGTAGTGCCGCTGCTCACACAATCACGGCAGTAGCACTCCCCAGTGCAGTCCTTCACTGTGGATGGAACACCATTATTGTATTTTGTCTATGGTTCCTGTGGAGTCATCCTAATCCCTTATTTTAATTGTTCGACTGACCACAGTATTGCCTTCACAACTGTCCTTTCAGAATTTTAAAAACTGAATGAATTATTTTAATTGAATAACCTTTATTTTGGCAGTCTGCTACAAATGGCCCTTTGTACTGGATCAGGTAGCATTGAGAAATTTCAGTTTCCTTTGCTGGGACATGTCTTAAGAAGGGAAGGAAGGCCCAGCGGTTTGTTTGCTTTCATTAAGGGTCATTGGACTGGTTTTAGCTCACTGGTGCCCGAGAACTCGAGATCAGATTCCACGTATCTTCCACTACAGCCAAAATCTACCATGTTTCCTGAGACTCCACAAAACAATTTGAGTTTCATTTGTTTTATACAGTTCAGCTCACCGTTTCCTGTTTTAGCTGCCTCGTCATTTCCGCTAGTGATGTCATTTCCCCAGCACAGCTGACCCCTTTTCCTCATTATTTCTGCTGGAAATGGAAATAATTTACCCCCCCCCCTTTGCACCACTACACTATTGGGTTTCACAGGAACTTTATTATTAACAAAAGCACAGGAACTCTCATGTTTTTCTGGACTCTGGTTCAACTCAAGAGAGCACAAAAGAGTACTGGAGCTCCTGCTGGTCACTGTGGTACAGCCACACTTTCTCGTGTGCTGTAAATACATTCTTTGTCATCTAAAGTGCTTGTTTGTTGCAGCCACAGAACTTGTTGAGCGTGAGCGAACTCTCAAACCTTTATGTTGACGACAACCACCGCAGAGGAAATGCTCTTTGCTGCTAGAATGTTTTTGTTGTTGTTGTTACAACAGTGTGAATATTTCAGGAAAGTGTTCCTTGAGCGTGCTCTTAGGAGTGAGGAATTCTCACTAATATTGGTTTGATTATGATACAAACATGAATTCAGTGAAAATATTTAACAGAGGGATTCTTAAAACCCTAGTATGAAGTCCTGCAATGTTTGGGTAAATGCTTCAGTCATTTACTTATTCTTATTTACCAGTATTCCTTATTCTAACACTATTCCAATTGTTTCAACAGCACCCAAGACATCAAGATCTAAATAATTAATTGTAATGTAAAGTTTCCAAAGTCACATCGAAAACTGCTACCTTTTATTTATATTAGTTTGGTTAACTAATAAGCATGCGAAAGCAAACAGCACCTCCTTGTGGTCACATTTGTCTTCCTTATTTTTCCTTTTTAAAAAAATTTCTACTTTGCTTAAAATCGAAATGTCAATAATTGAATAATGTAAATAATAATTGTGCCCTATCACGTTTCTACATTATCTGCAATATGCAGTTGTCTTTGCAAGTTAACAATGTATTAAATGTGTTAAGGTATTCTTATGAAGACATTTATTTATGTACTCATATATCTATTTTTGGAACAGCAATAAAACATTACTGAACATTATAAATACATTATAGTCTGTTCTATCCATAATATTTACAGCTGTTTACAGCGGGACTGTTTTGTATGGGACAGTTGTAGCCGATGGCTTTACCTGTGACACAGGAGGCAGCGGAGGCAGTGGAGGCAGCGAAGGGGGCGGAGCTGGAATTGGAACTGGCACCAGCACCTGAGTCGGAGCTGGAGAAAGGGGCGGAGCCGTCTCTGCGACGGGCGAATCTTGTAGCCTCAAGCCCTGGATGTCCGAAATGGTTTCATAAATATTCTCAGAGTCCTGCGATAGGTCAGAATCCGGCCTGGGCGGGTCATCGAACTCCACGGGCGGTTTGGGATGTTCCACCAGCTCTCGGACCTCCAGGTCCTTGACAGTGGGCGTCTCCACCGGCTTGGCCTGGGTTGGCCTGATCACAGGGTCGGCGGGGCTGAAGCTGGGAACCTTGGACTTCAGCAGGGAGGGCGGCAGGTCGTCCTCCGGCGACTGCGGGACCAGCAGCTCCGCGGGAGCCGCGCTGGACCTCTTGGCGTTTTTGGAGCCCTCGCGCGAGTGCGGCGGGTCGGGGACCCCGCCCCGTTTCTGGACCGGGTCGTGGACCTCGAGCGGAACCCCGAAGGTGGACATGCGGTTCTCCTTCTTCTTGCGGCGTCTGGGCGAGTGGACCCGGATGGTCACCTCGCACGGCCCCTCCTCCGCGCTGTCCACCGGCCTCTTGCTGACCGCCGGCTCCGGGGCGGCGGGGTGGAGGAAGTCCAGCGGGGAGGGGAAGTCCGACGGCAGCTCCTTGACGTACTTGGCGGGGATGTAGAAGGGCCTGGCGCGCTTGTCCTTGCACACGTGCCACCAGTGGTCGTTGGTTTTTTCCAACAGCATGTACCTTTCGTTGGGCTTGATGGTCACCACGCTGCCGTCCCTGTTGGTGTACTCATACTCAAACTCCACCAGCACCAAGCCCTTGCCAGATGCAGCCATCATCTTGACCGCCAACCCCAAGGGGGGGGGGGGGGGACCTTCCTACCGAGTGGTCAAGGTTTGTGGTCCACCATCCCAGAGCTGGGAACGAAACAGAAAGGAAAAGCTTAGAGTGGCGGGGGAAAACCTGGTTACCAACGGCAGCACCAACACTAGCTCTCTCCACACCTTGAGCATACTTTACATTACACACTACGAGTCTGACGATTGCTGTAGTCCACACCCATTATCCTGAGGTAATGTTTAACTCCAGAACATGCTAAACAGTCTAATGCCCTTTCAGAGGCAGACCCGCAATCCACAATTGTCAGAGTCACAACTTTGATAAAATGTTCTCCTTCGAGTTAGACGTGAAATGGTATGCGTTCGCTTTCCTATAAATGTCAGCACTTCAAAAAACAAACAAAAAAAAGATTCAGTAAGGGGTTTTGTCTGGCATTATGGAGAGCAAGTCCTTTTTAAAATGCAAGGTGGCCCCACTGCTCAACAGTACACATAAACATTATAGGTATAAACAGCAGTGCCCGTCCTACTCTTGCAGAGCTGTGACAAGATCAGCCAGGTTTTTGTTTCTCAGCATTACATCGACTAAATATAGCAGCTGATCACACAGATACCAAGCCTCACTGATTTTTTGGGTCTAAAAGGACTTCTAAGTTTACAATATACATATGGCATATCAGATTACAGCGAGGCATTCTGAATAATAATGCAAAATATATTCTAAAAAGTGAAACACGCCTGACATAAAACAGTCAGCACTGTCTCGATCTAACCTCAGTGACCTGCTTATGTAAGCTACACACATTGGAGACAGATCTATCAGTCGCTCATTACATAACATTTATTTAGCAGACGCTACATAAGCGATGTACAAAAGTGCATATCATGGTCATTTGACAACTACAAAACACAGGTTCAATAAGGCTCATATTACAGGGTTTGCTCTGTACGTGTCTGTTGACACATAATTAACAATCATAGAACCAGTAACAGTTTAACAGGAAGTGTCTCAATCAACAGCACCGTCAGCATGATCACCTATCCTAAAGACCTACTCGACTAATCTAACAAAATATCAGGTATTAGTTATGTGAGGATTAGATATGGATCCTTGTGTTTGCAGTGGCCATGTCACGAGAAGTAAATTCCTAGCATTTCCGAGTAATTTAACTCGGAAGCGTGTAGCCTACAGAGAATGTGTCCGCAGTGAGAAGCGAGCTGCCAGGCTGCGATGCTTTTCTCACATGCCTACGACTGCGTTCCTGTAACTCCCCGGTCGTCTCACTTCGTCTTGTCGCGATATTACAATATGTCAGATTTCGTGTGGGGTTGGAAGTGTTGTTGAGGCACTGATGTGCCATATCCTACGTCTTCCAACCCCACACGAAATTTGACATATTGTAATGTCACGCTTATGTAAAGTTTAGTTTAAGTTAATGTTCCGCGATGTAAAATGATTTTTTTCTTCTAATGGAAGAAGGTGTTCTGATCTTGATGCACATTTTATCATAAGGAATTCTTTCATCTGATGCCAAACGTAATTGCGATCCATTGTATGTTGAGCAGTTTGGGTTTGGACGTTACAGCTGTCATAAAAAGCAACAGAGAGCAGCGTCACACCTGTTGAACAGGTATAACTGGAAATCTGATCAGGAGTGCAGTGTAATCAACTTTTAAGGAATGAAACCCCAAAAAAAAAAAAAAAGTGTGAGAGAATGGACAAGTACAGACGCAGAAAATCCATTCTGCCAGAATGTTGTTTCAATCAGCAGAACAAAGAAAGCAGAGCAGATATTTGTTCGGCCTATTGTGAGAGTTGTGTGAGGACTATTATAATGACAGGAAATAGCCTGTTTAAAGCACAACTGCTTTAAATTTAGCATATTGTCATCTCTGTAGAGTACAGCGACACTTCTTATGAGTCATCGACCCTTCGTTAAATGAGACAAGATTAAAAATAAATAAACAAATAAATAAATAAGTAAATATACAGAGGCATTGCAATTGGCCGCTAACGGCTGTGTGGTGTTAGCCAGATCAGGCTTTCACAACTGGGGTACCAACGCTGCTCCGAGCAGTAGCCGTGTTAAGCGCGAAGAAAATATCCGCGCATTTGGCACCCTGCTCCAACTTGCCTGACCTGTGCGAGCAGCCACTCCCTGCCTGAGAACCGCGAATCGGCCGCCGCGGTTTTAAGAAGGATCACAAACCCGCTGGGGAGTGCCGTACAGCACTGAGACCTGCGCTACCGACAACGCGACACGTTCTCTCTCTCTTTCTCTCGCGCGGTTTACACCAGATAATGCCCTGGTGTATACGATTAATTACCTCTCCACTTTTCTTCATCCAACCCCATCCTCTATACATAGACAGAAAAAATATTAAGTTGTGTTGCTGCATGGATATACGGAAAGATTTGGAACGCTGTTATAAATGTCTGTGGCAAATGTCTGTGGATAAAAAAGATTTACGAAGATCACTAAGGCCTGGTATTTCTTGTCCCCTTCTGCCGCAGTATGTTTTTTTTTTTTTTTTTCATCTTCTAGTATTATTAACACCCCCCCCCCCCCACCCCACACACACAAACAGACACATATCAGACCAAGCGTCAAATCTTCTAGCCCCGCCTCATGTATATACTCACCCCCCCCCCCCCCACACACACACACACACACAAAACACCAACCAAACAAATTAAAAAGCTGTAGATAAAAAAAGGCTGTAAAGGTCTGGATCTGCCTTGCCACGTTGGAGAAGAAAAGGGCCATGGGTGTCCGTGAGCTGGGAGGACGCCCCCTTCCCCCACCCCCCAAGCTGAAAATGACGCAGTCCAAAAAACAATTGGAGGAGGCCATACCCATTCAGCCAGTGTTTAAATCCGGAAGCCTTTCCTTCTCCCTTTAACCTTACTGTCTGAGTAGCTCTGGCGGGATGTCCATTTTGGAACAGGGCCGTGCTTGCACCCTAACCCTGCAAAAGCTACATCTCTAAACTAACGTCCACCGAGATTCCGGATTTAACACAGCCAAGTTGCTTTAAATACCTGTGCTTCTCTCATAAACCAAGGTAAACACGGGATGTTAGGATAATTAGTGCACGTGGGGTTAGACTGGTTGCCTCGTGTGGCCCACTTTCATTTCTGTTTGGCTGAAAGGAAAGCGGTTGAATAAGTGGGCTGTGAGAAGAGTGGGTCCTGGACAGACCTGGGTCAAATACATATTTGTTTTGGATTCAGATACTTTTCTGTGCTCTGTTGATCTTGCTTGGTGTAATTGAACCTGCCAATATGACCAGAAGGCGGGGTTTGCACTTTTTGAGAGTATTTCATTGGTTTCAATACACCAGACAAGATCAGTAAAGCGTAGAAAAGTATTTGAATCCAAAACAAATACGTATTTGACCCAGGTCTGGTACTGGATGTGCTCCTTCTGTTTGGCTGGGGTGCAGTGAGAGAGGTGAATCCCTTGCGGGGTTAGAGGCGTGCCTCTGTGAGCATGTCAGAGACCTGCAGGAATGTACACCGTGTGCGTGACGGGACAGGAGACGCACCCCGCCCCGCCCCAAAAAAAACAGTCTAAGGAATGCTGGGTCTTCACAGTACACAGTACAGTCTGAACCTCGAGTTGATTTTAAAAAAGGGAGAGAGAAAAAACAACTTTTGCAACGCTGGGGAAAAAACGAGGGCGAGTAAGAGCGAGAGAGAGAGAGACACTGGGTGGCACACGATGGCGGTAAACCTCCCCGTGTCACCACGGGGAGAGTGAGGAAAGCAAACCAGGCCAGGCAGAACTGGGCCCAACTGGGCCAAACCAGGCTAGAGTGCGGAGGCCAGATCGGCAGGAGGCCTTATGATCAGATATTAGGAGCTGACCAATGGAAAAAGCACCTGAAGTGGTGCTGCGTAGTGTAATAAGGAAATGGGTTAACACAGCGTAAGACACATTGCTTCTGCAGCCTTTAAAAACACACCCTTCTGGTACTAATTGCAGCTCCTTTTTAATTATGCATATATACTTAAAAAGGAATAGTAAAATTCTCATTTGAAATGATTTTGAAATGATGACATTTTCTGTGATTTCATTTCTTAATGTAATTTATGTGGAATATTGTTTCCAAAATATCTTGTGTGCAAGCTGCTTTATCGAAAGTTTCACCTTTCATATATATTGTGTGTGCATATATATATTATATATATATATATAATATATATATATAGTGTGTTTATAGATATACATATATATATGTATATATATATATATATATATAGAAATTAAATACATTTTTTTCTGCACACATTTTATTGCCTGTTGCTATGTATTTTTGAATATAATCATTTTCTAGAAAATTTGCTGCCAAATAGTTAACTGCTCTCACATTTTGGTAGGAAGATGTCTCTCCACCCAGAAAATAGAAATCAAAACACAGGAAATAAGTTCTTATTAAACTAAGAGTGAGGCGCAGCACAGACAAACACAGGCGCAAATAGGTTATAAAAGTGATTGACTGTAATAAATAAACAGGACAGAAGACCGGTTCTAAAGCAAGCAAAACTTCCATAGATCAACAAAGAGCTTCTACCAGGGAAATGGCAAGTAAAAAAAAATGCAAGAAATAAAGAGAAGTTATTACCTCAAGTTAGAGGACGACAAGATCATCCTGTTTTTAATTTCCCTCTTGCGCACTTTCTGAAAAAAAAGAAGTAAACCGCAAATTCTCAGCAACGGGTCATTCTCCTTCTTGTACTCCTTGTCCGGAATCCCCTTCTCCAAAACGTCTCCCTCGCGGAACCCTTGCCCCTGCGATCTCTCCACCTGAAACTCAAGAGCCCCAGCGCAGATCTGAGAAGCCTCGAGCTGCCGTGTGTGTGTGTCTGCGCGCGTGTGTGAGTCTGCGCGTGTGTGTGTGGGAATGTGTGTTTGCGTCTTGCGTGCACGCCAGTTTCAACTTGTCTGCCTTCGTCTGCACTCATTTCCTGTTCTACCACGCGTACGACCGCTTCAGAGGGAAGAACTCAGGGACAGGAACACAGGGGGGTTGGCGGGGGGTGGTGGGGAGGGGGGGGGGGAGCGTGCGGGTCAAGAGTACCCTGGGCTGAGATTCTAACTCTCAATCTACTGACACACTTGATTTTAACAAAGTTTACAAAGTTGCACAAACATTTCCTTCTACCGTTTTTGTCCAATGTCCTGTTCTTTTTCCCTCAGCTCTTTGTTCCTATGTCCATGAGTGTCGATTTTCAAATGTTCATTCGTAAAATCTCACTGGCGAGTTATTTTTACTGGTCTGGAATGCAAACTTGTGATCTTTTACATGATGTTGTTTTCATTTTTGCCTCCCCTCCCAAAAAAAAACATCTTCAGATATGGCTTCAGGATGGAGCACTACCATTTTAGTGAAATCTTTGTCTCAGCCCTCTGTCACACACACACACACACACACACACGCACTAATTTTTAGTGAGGTCATACAAAGCAGTAATCGTTCACAGTTGTTTTCAAGCGTGTTCAACCTTGATCAAAACGGCAACCTGCTGTGCGAAGAAAATTAGCCACATTGTCCAGAGATTCCCACTATGTTACTGTACTGGGATCCAAGTAAGTGGACTTCCCTCCCACAGGAAAAGGAATGCTCACTCGGAAACCCCAGCTACCAGGTTTCAGCCACCCAACAAAAGTGAAGAATTCCCAAACTTACCGTACAAGGAGACTTCAGCATTCCCTGCCTTGCTGCCGTTGCGTCCGTCTTTCCATGGTGCTCACAGGATAACTGGACATCCCACACTAAATGATCACACTCGGACTGTCAGTTTTGCCATTACTGAAGAAGGCGATCCACACCACTGGGAAACTGGGACTAAATATTAACAGTTGCCAAGGGCGATGATCCAGCCACTATTAATAACCCTGGTGACTGATCCACACCCTTCTGGCTTCAGTTTTTTTCTTCCTTAGTCTTGTGCAGTGTTTTGCTGGCAGCATGATATCTGATAACACTCACTGTGAACACCGACACTGCACACTGCAGGGGGATCACTCAAGCAAAGCAGTGAGTGTGCGGTAGTTTATGCCAACCATCAGACCCTGCGCTCGAAAATTCAGACCCCAGCAGTGTCAGGACCACAGCCATGGCCTGCTAATGGGAGAACTGGGCCTCTGCTGACCCTATGTGAGATCACCAATATGTGATTAGAATGTTCTCAACTGAACATTCTAATGCTGATGTCACAATCACCACTGCAAGCAACACAGTTCTAGAACACTGACTTAGAATAAAAAAACAACCTACCATTCAAAGGGTTTAGCAAACTGAAAAAAAAATGGGCAGAGCAACCATATGCTATCAGTGACTCACTGATTTGAACCATTATGTTGTGAAATAATGTGGAAAAAGCTAATGCTTTTGATTGTTTAAACCAAGTCATTGTAGTTTCACCCACTATGGTGTTTGTGAAGCCTCTCTCCTTTGTCAAACATGCTACTCCTAATTCCTGCAATGTACTTTAAGTTCCTTTCACATTTCAAATCACAATACGAATATACTGTACAGTGCATGGCCCATAGCTGAGGAAAAATAAAAATTAATTGCCTTACATTAAAATTGCAGTGAACCATAATCTCTGTCTAGACCGGAAGCAAGTAACCCCTTAGAACCAAAAGGTATAATAAGTCAGCGATCAGAAAAAGATTAATTGAGCTAATCTGACATACAAAAAAAGCACCAAAAAGATACAAACACTTGTCACTGGGGTGATACCCGATAGATACATTGGACCCATTACAGTGATACATTTTGTACTTTTAGGGTACATTTGGCAGATTTGTTCCTTGAAGAACAAAAATGTACCTCCACTGTACCTTTATTTCTGAGAGTGCAACAAATGACTTTAGTTTTAGTGTTTTGACAACTCTATAAACTATGCTGGCTCACTCCTGTACTTGAGCACAGTAAAATCTTTAGGATACACTTGCAGTCTGCTGCTATAGCCGGTGCTTATACAAATGTTGATCAATATATTATTGAGCCACTTAAATAATCAAGAGCAGAAGGTGATTTTTTGTTTTGCACCCCTGCCATAGGCATGTGCCACTGTTTACATGGGAGTATAACAGCAAAAGATGTGGTGAAAACAGCCCCATAATTTTCCACTTATTGTCATGCAGTTGCTGACAGGATAGATTAAGGGCTGTGCTTTCGAAAATGACAAGACAATGACAAAGTCATTCACAAGTCTGCTACAGAAAAGTAATTAGAAAAGTAATTATCTATTTTACTAATGGCTGTATTAAAAACTCCTGGTTTGAGAAATTAACTCTGGTTAATACTGGTGCCCAGAAAAAAGTTGTTCTGGCGCACAGCAAACAGGCCCACGGTGGCATAGCTCTGGCTGGCTATGTGACCCGCCAGCACTGCAGGTCTCCCTCTCTCTCTCTCTCTCACTCTGCCTGTCTCTCTCTGTCTCTCTCTCTCTCTCTCTCTCTCTCTCTCTCACTCTGCCTGTCTCTCTCTGTCTCTCTCTTTCTCTGTCTCTCTCCTGCTTTGCCTGTCTCTCTCTCTCTCACTCTGTCTGTCTCTGTCTCTCTCGCTCTGTCTGTCTCTGTCTTTCTCTCTCTCGCCCTCTCTCTGTCTCTCTCCCCTGCTCCATCTCAGGGGGAGGAAACGCTGCTTTTCCTCTGAACAGGCAGCTGTGCTGCTCTTCCTGTGCGCTGACTATCTCATTTCCCGACCGGGAGAGGAATCGCTCACATCCTCGCGTCGGTCCCGGCTTCCCGTGAAAGAACAGAAAAAGAAAAACACGCCCGTGATCCCGCTGAAGCCCGGCGAGAGGAGCGCGCCCCCTCCTCCCAAACTCACGTGTCTGTACTACTCAGTGAAGCCTTCGTCCTGACTTTCAGTCCCGTTTCAGAAGCAGCAGAGATGTTAACATAGTTTTCAGAAAACATTACGCAGAGATGACACAAAGTAGATGTGACCCTGGAACAGTATGGAAAATGTGAGCTTTTATTTCAGGGCTGCCAAACCCTCTACGGCTGTCAAAAAATATTCGAAGTTCGAAAACTATTCGAAAATCTTTCTTTTTTTAAAGTTCTAACCTAAATTTGAGCATTCGAATATTAGTTTTGGATCCCGCGTATTGTAATTAACATGCAGGCTTTAATTTAATGCGGCTAATCATGTTCATGCACGCAAAGTTCATTTCCTGTGCTAACGTTACTTCCTCTGCCAACAAAAAACGTTCTTCCCTGGACCCAGGGCAAGTGGATCGTCTGGTTTTCCTTGCCAATAACCTCCGGTGATACTTTCAGCTCCATGCACACCTAACGTTACTGGTCAGCTAGCCTCGCGAGCCAGTCTCTTTTTTCACTTCGTTCAACAGATCTGGTCAGCTAACAACTTAGGCTAAATAATGTTCCCATGGCAGGCTATGTTTCCTTTCTATTCTGAAGATTTTGATAAAATTGGATGATGAAAGAAGTTAAACTAAACAGAGTAAGTAATTTGTAGTTTTAGGCTACAGGTATTAGCCGTTTGAATAGTTTTTGTGTTAAGAAATAAACAGGGATTTCCTATGAACAGTCATTTCCCTGATTAATAAATGCCGATTTGTGGCAAATTACATCCACGAGAAAGTGCTTTATTCATTTGCGCATTAGGCTATAGAAACTGCAGGGGGCTCATTTATAAAATGAACTTGCATGCATACGTCAAGTGAAGACCTGACGTAGAGCCGCGACCGTTTCCACGGTCAAATCGAATCATGTTTAAATTTTATAAATCACTACTTTGACGTGATTTTCTACGCACGCGCCACACCACACAGTTGATCTAAAATACGTTTTATAAATGAGGCCCCAGATGTAGTAACCTAGTATTAAAATTCACCAATGTCCTCTATTCTACTGCCCGCTTGTGGAAAATAACACATAGGCCAGTTCAGAGGAAGCATCACGTGCATATTGCGCCCGACAATAAGCAGCTTATTTTTGTGAATTATAGGCAAATGATATTCGAATATATTCGAACTCTAACTAATTACAAAAGCTAATATTCGAACTCAATTTCATGGCACATTTGACAGCCTTAAAACCCTGTCCCTGGAGATCTACCGTCCTGTAGGTTTTAACTCCAACCCTATCAAAGCACACCTCATTCAACAGCTAGAGTTGTTAATTAGTCAAATCAAGTGAGCCAAATTAGGGTTAAAATGAAAACCTACAGGACAGCAGATCTCCAGGAACAGGGCTGGACAGCCCTGTTTTGTTTATTTATTCACATAAATGTTCATAAACCATTTCCCCACAGGGGTTCCTGCTGAAACGTTTTATTGTACGGTCATGTGGTCAAGCACAAATGCCACCATTTAACAATTGGTGGGGAAGAACATTGACCTTTGAGCTGGAAATGAAGCCTGTTCTTCAAGATGTCAGCCATTTTGTGGGGCACTGGACCTAGAATACAGGTTAGAGTGATATGAGAGACAGGACCAAAAATGTGCAGGAGAAAGAGAAACTTTCATTTCTGCGTAAAGAGTGTCTCTGTTCCTTATTTGCAATGTTCTCGCTGAACTCGTGGTCATTGACGCGACGTTGAGCAAGCCACAGCAGCGCTGGCTCTGGACTTTCAGAAATTTCCAAGCATGTGCATGCACGTTTCCCTCAGCATGTGTGACTCTACGTGCCTGTCACTACGTGTGTATTCACACGTGTAGCAAAAGGACCTGTGCAGCTATTTAAATAAATAATTAAATACATACTTTATATTTTCAGTTTTAAAAAAATGGACAACTGTACCAGCAGTGGACTACACAAATATCCTGCACGTTTACTGTATACATGTTTTGCTGTTTTGCAGTTTTATTATTCAGAATTTACATTATTTAATAAATAACCAAACAGAATCTGTTTTGATCCATCGCCTGGACTTCCGTATTTACAATAGTGCACATGGCATTTACAATAAGATGAAATTAATCATGATGAAAACAAATATACCAACAGAATCCAAAAGCGGCAGATTGCGAAATATATAACAAATATGCACAGCAAATGTAAAAATGCTATATTCAAGTTATGCATGCAGGAAGAATTGAAAATATTTAAATTCTTGTAAAATAATGAATGATAAAAAAAGAAAGGCCGGCCAAGTTGTAGCTATGACCTTCTTGAGTGTCTTTTGTGTGGTATATCCTGACACTACAGGGTATTTTTGGAGCAGGATCCTGATAAATAGACAAAAGCAGTGGTAACCAACTCTGGTCCTGGAGATCTATCATCCTATAGTTTTTCACTCCAACCCTAACAAAGCACACCTCTTTTGTTATTTGTTAGGCTTGGAGTGAAAACCTACAGGATGGTAGATCTACAATGGTCGCTTGTGATCTACAGTATTACATCTTAAAGAATATATCAAGGATCTCTGTTGAACTACCCACATTACGGCCTGGATTCACTCTATGGTTGTAAATTCATAAGCCATGTTAAGAATAAAAACATTTTAAAATTGTAGTAATTACATTTGTATAAAAATATACTATACTGAGTATTACATATTTTACACAGTCTATTTTCCCCGTGTAAACTGTGTACATTGTGATACATTTACATTTAAAATAACCTATTAGACTTGAGTTACAATTGAAAATGAAAGCTACGTTTGTATAATCACAACTATTTGGTATTAAAAAAACAATTGAAAATTGTGTGAAGAAATTTGTTTTATGTTGTAAAAAAGTGGAGAAATATACAAGGGTTTGTACAGTGTGGAGAAATATACAACTTTGTGGGGACCTGAATGATGTTTGTCCTCAGAAGGATGCAAACTGAGGCTTGTGTAAGTCACACCTATTATAAGCATAAAACACTCTCCACTGATTCCCAATTGAAATCATACACATTCCGAATGACTGAGAAAGGTACAGCGTAAAATATGCAGTCATTGAAAAAGCACTGCACAAGATTTTAATAAAACATGCATAATACAAGAAATTACTGCCAAACTAGCACACTGCCAATACGCGACTGCCACTGTTTTTTTTTCCCCCTGTGAAGGTGTTGCTTTATTTCCAACAGTCAGTCCATTGCGTGTAACAACTGCCCTCTGGTGAGCATTTTAATACATGGCAAGCTTGTTCTTCATCATCCGAACCAATTTTCTAAGACTCCGCGCTTCAGGAAAGTTGAGCATTTGTAAATTTCACTGGGAAAAACATTAACAGCTGTATTCTTCGTGGAAAAGATTAGATTAAGATTGTGTAGACCTTTTGTTGAAATTGTTTTCATCATTAGAAATTAATGGCTAAAATACACAAGTTCAACCTTTCAGTGTCAATAATATGTACACTTACACTAAATATACATTTACACCACGTAACTTGGATTCAAAAAAATTAAAAACAGTATATTCGACAAAGATTCTGAAGTCCAGTTAAGAAGACAGTGTAGGCTATTCATTACGATTTTGAAGTAGAGGTATTATATGTATTATCATCTTGAAATTACCGATGTTGAAAGCGTGGTTGACAAGTCTAAATACACACTAAAATATCTAGTGTCAATTCAACGCTAACAGAGCTTATATGAGTCCACTCATAAGCTCACAAACTCATAGAGTTTGCACAAACTCTGTAAGAATTGTTTTTACACGAATTCCTTTACCGATCAGTGTCACGGTACGGGTGCTGGGACCCAGGCGCAGAGTGGGAAAAAAACACGAAACTCAAAAAGGGGAAAATTAACAAAGACTTTACTAACAACAGGCAAACAAACAGGGAACAAACAAGGCCACAATGGGGAAAAAACACAAACTCAAAAAATATCTAAACAAAGCAGAAAACAAGAGGGACTCACAAATACAGGCAGGGCAGAACACGGTCAGGGCAGAACGCAGGCAGGCAGAGCACAAGGGTAATTCAAACAAACAGGTAGGTCAAACACATACAAGTCAGGAACAAAACACAAACAGGTAAAAAAACACAGGCAGGTACAAAGGGTCTGAAACATCGGAAACAAACACAAACGGGTAAAAAACCCAGGCAGGTACAATGGGTCTGAACAAACGCAAGTCGTGAACAAACACAAGGAACCAGCACCCGAGTCAAGGGGACAAAGAACTTAAATAGACAAGGGGTAACAAGACACAGGTGAACTCAAAAAACAATCAAACCAGAAGGAGGGGATAACAAGACACAGGTGGGAACAATGATGGGATAACGAGACAATTGAAAACAATCATACAATTAACAGGGGGGGAGCAGGACACAAAACAGAAGTGCCGCCATCTGGCGGCCCAACAAGGGAAACACAGACAGGAAAACAGGACCATGACAATCAGTCGATATGGATGTAAATAACCTCAAATTAAAACTGACAGTCTGCACTTTAATCTCATATTCACTGTTTTATTTAAAATCCACTGGGCTGGAGCAGCCTACACAGCCGAAATAACAAAAATGTGTCCAAATACTTACGGACTGCACTGTATGTATGTATGTAGGTAGATAGGCTATGTATTAATGGATTTTATTTCATTTTTCAAAAATATTAATGTAGCCTATATTTTTCTTTGCAGTTAAATCTCAGAAAAAAATCCAGATATAATAAGATATATTTTCTGTCACTATTACTGCCGTTTCATTTTTATCAATAAAATTCCGAAAGAACAACAAAATATTAACGCTTTAGAAAGTCAAACATCAAGACAAGTGATTTTCCAGACACCCGATCTTTCATCCGGCTATAGGCCTACAGGTTATCAAATTACAGCTAACTTTCGTAGCTAACTTTCAAAGCGAAAACAAGGTGCGCACGACCCGAAACCGCCAGGGAATTTCTACCTCCTGCAATTTCATTTTTTGAACATCATGGATCCCCTTTATAAACCCGAGCTGTGTGGAAGAAAGAGTAGGAAAACATTAAGGTTCGAGAGGAGCAAGCAAGACACAAAACGTTTACCTGCGTTATTACTTAATCGCCTCAAATCGAATCGGATCTTCGCTCGGACACAAATCAACTCCAGATTACTCGGCCCCGCTGTTGACTTCCCAAAGCGAAAGCATGACAATGAATCTAAACGCCGTACGGATGTACTGCATTCTGATGCTCTTGAACCTCGCTCGAGGATGCATGTGGATGCATCCTCGAGATAAAGGCTCTCAAAGCAATTTCAAAGTGGTCAGCTATTATTCCATACAACTGCTTGAACAAATGGTGAGTATCGATTAAAAATTACTTCATGGCAGATATACAGTCTCATGACAGAGACAGAATTTCTCGATAAGAGGAACATTATTTTTTGGAATAGTATAATGTGTTCATGCACCATTGTTCAGCGACAGTGTTAAAATGTAGACATATTATCCCATCATCCTTAATTGTAATGTCCCTGTTTCTGAAATTCTGCATGTTTTCTTCTAAAGGGTGATGAAGTTACACAACGAAAATCCAATGTTCACATCCTAAACAGACTCTACGAACATGCTAAAAACTTGCAGGTATGGTTTAAGATTATGTCACATTATATGACTATATGTACATTTGCATCAAACTGTCCTGAATCTTGTGCATATTTCTTAAGAGGGCCTTCTCAAGAGCACATCTGTCCATCAGAAATTGTGATGATCTGGGAAGCCTACGTTGAGAATCATATTTAAATTCCAATACATTGAACTAAATGCCAACATGATTTCTCCTGTATAGGCTGAGGAACGCATCATCTTCATCCATGAAGTCATAAACAACATTAAAGAGCTGTATATCAATGGCAAATATGATACTGTCACGTGGGACCCAAAAAAGCTGCAGATGTTCCAACTCAACCTCGATCGCCAGGCTTCGGAGCTGAAAGAATGCGTAAGGCCAAACTTCGCACCTCCCTTTCAGAATGCAGAACACGATAAACAGTACCGCTGATATTCAGCCAAAATGATGTATCGTTGTCATTTAAAACATTCAGATGACAGTGTCTTTTCCTTTTTTGTCTGCACAGATAAAAACACTGAAGTCCCGGGCATCTCACTCAAGTTGGTATAAGAAAATAAAAATATATTTCAAGAAAATGCTTCAGGAAAGCACGGTAAGAATGACGACTTTCAACCAAAAAAATTCTGTCAATGTTTCTTGGGGTATTCATTCATTCAATCATTCATTCATTCATTCGATTACTGATTGGTTGATTTCCACACAGCCAGTTCCCGTAATAAACATGTGCATTTATGCAAGAAAACCTGCATTTTCTGTTGGGTACACAACTTGTAGTTTACGCTGCCCCACGGTGCCACTTCCAGGTTTCTTTCAACACACAGATGCAGATACAGCTCGCTTTCTGGGTTGAACGGATACAGATGCTGCTCACCTCTATGTCAGCTATGTAATTATTCATTATTAAACATGTTCGTCTTAATAAACGTGTTCTTTTGTTGGCAGAACTACAGCGCCGAAGACTGGGAGAAAGTCCGAGCTGAAGTTCTGACACATTTACGAAGACTGGATATCATAGCCAGCACGGAAAAATAGTCCTGGTGTCAAACACGATGTTGATTTACAGAAAGCGCGCTAAATTTCACTGTGGAAGAAAACGTACCAATGGACACCTATCCAGCTGCAACGGGAGCAATGAAAACAATACTGACTGCTTTTGTAGTGTGTGTGTGTGTGTGTGTGTGTGTGTGTGAGAGAGAGACAGAGAGAAAGAGAGACTGTATAATTGTTACATATCATTGTTAAATGAAATCACATCTTATGTTTGTGCATATATGTATTTATTTAAATTAATATTTATTTATAATTTTGGACCTATTTATTTAAATGTATGAATTTAAACATGCACCTGTTTTAATTGTACTCAAAGCTACCGACATTTTTTTGCAAAGTTTTACAATGTAAATGTTATATTTAAAAAGAACATAAAAGGAATGTTACGCAACAAAAGCAAATGACAAATAAAATGTGTTTGCGATTCAAGAACATCGTCTGTTATGAGTCTTCTTACTGTTTTACATTTTTTTGTGAACATTTCGCTATTTGCGAGTATTATTTGAAGATTGTAGTTTTGTCCAAATAAAAAGTCAAGTTGGTTTTGGGATCCTTTGGGACCATTTGGAAAAACCAACTGCGAGGGAAGCCTAATCTCTCAATCAGTGCCCGACCTCACGAGTTGCTGAATTGAAGCAAATCCCAGGAGCAATTCTCCAACATGTTGGATAAAGCCTTCCCAGAAGAGTGGAGGTTGTTATAGGAGAAAAGGGTGGACCAACTCCATATTAATGGCCATTATTTTGGATGAGATGTTGGATGCCAGGTGTCCACATACTTTTGTCCATATAGTGTATCAACTAATACACACGGAACGGATACAGATGCTGCTCACCTCTATGTCAGCTATGTAATTATTCATTATTAAACATGTTCGTCTTAATAAACGTGTTCTTTTGTTGGCAGAACTACAGCGCCGAAGACTGGGAGAAAGTCCGAGCTGAAGTTCTGACACATTTACGAAGACTGGATATCATAGCCAGCACGGAAAAATAGTCCTGGTGTCAAACACGATGTTGATTTACAGAAAGCGCGCTAAATTTCACTGTGGAAGAAAACGTACCAATGGACACCTATCCAGCTGCAACGGGAGCAATGAAAACAATGCTGACTGCTTTTGTAGTGTGTGTGTGTGTGTGTGTGTGTGTGTGTGTGTGTGAGAGAGAGAGACAGAGAGAGAGAGAGACTGTATAATTGTTACATGTCATTGTTAAATGAAATCACATCTTATGTTTGTGCATATATGTATTTATTTAAATTAATATTTATTTATAATTTTGGACCTATTTATTTAAATGTATGAATTTAAACATGCACCTGTTTTAATTGTACTCAAAGCTACCGACATTGTTTTGCAAAGTTTTACAATGCTGACTGCTTTTGTAGTGTGTGTGTGTGTGTGTGAGAGAGAGAGAGACAGAGAGAGAGAGAGAGAGAGAGACTGTATAATTGTTACATGTCATTGTTAAATGAAATCACATCTTATGTTTGTGCATATATGTATTTATTTAAATTAATATTTATTTATAATTTTGGACCTATTTATTTAAATGTATGAATTTAAACATGCACCTGTTTTAATTGTACTCAAAGCTACCGACATTTTTTTGCAAAGTTTTACAATGTAAATGTTATATTTAAAAAGAACATAAAAGGAATGTTACGCAACAAAAGCAAGTGACAAATAAAATGTGTTTGCGATTCAAGAACATCGTCTGTTATGAGTCTTCTTACTGTTTTACATTTTTTTGTGAACATTTCGCTATTTGCGAGTATTATTTGAAGATTGTAGTTTTGCCCAAATAAAAAGTCAAGTTGGTTTTGGGATCCTTTGGGACCATTTGGAAAAACCAACTGCGAGGGAAGCCTAATCTCTCAATCAGTGCCCGACCTCACGAGTTGCTGAATTGAAGCAAATCCCAGGAGCAATTCTCCAACATGTTGGATAAAGCCTTCCCAGAAGAGTGGAGGTTGTTATAGGAGAAAAGGGTGGACCAACTCCATATTAATGGCCATTATTTTGGATGAGATGTTGGATGCCAGGTGTCCACATACTTTTGTCCATATAGTGTATCAACTAATACACACAGGGAGGAGTAATGACGATTGTTTGTTTCCCATAAATGCAAATGATTTCTTAATTTTTGTTTTATGTTGATAATATATTTCTTACATATCTCATAACAAAAAGAGCAATTGTTGGAAGATATTGCATTAATATTTTAATATTCAATTGTTTCCATAATTTGTGCCAGTATTGTATGTATGTGTGTGTGTGTTTCTGTGTGTGTACTGTTAACGTGGAAGCTGTAGGTCTGCTCTAGCACTTAGGCGAACAGAGGCGTCACTCCGACACCAACGGTCGACCGCACCAGGTGTCATCAACACTATTGACGCCACTGCACTGGAAACCACCCACATCGAGTGCAGCTGAACATGATAGAGCTGAGGTTGCATCACTAAACCGTAAGCGGAAGAGGGCTTCCCTCTTTTCTAGAGTTGCCTCATACAAGGAAAACGAAAGCAAAAAAAGTTTCGTCATCAAGCCTGGAGGATCCCCGAGGGTAACATATTGAGGCAACAAGATGAGGCAAGAGTGCTTTGACGAGGCAATAGAAAATTTCTGCCGAGTATACATACCTAATCCTGCAGAAAGACAAACTTTGTAACTCCAATCTTTATACATTCCTTTATTGTTGAGTCTTGATAATAGCGGGGTTATTCTGAAAGTAACAACCGTCACCAGACTATAATGGTTTGCGACACTTCCCAAGAACAGCAAAAAATTGCATGTCGGCTCAGTATTCCTGGAGAGCAAAATGTGTGCCAGACCAGTCTTCGCACCATTACATTAATGCGACGTGATATTGTTGCCTATTAATATTAAAGATGAAATGAGGCCAAGTCTGTTTACATGACGCTGCATCAGACTTGTGGAAATACAAGTGCTGTTGCCTACTGTGCTGGCTGTACGTTCGCTGGACGTCAATTTACTGGTACAACCGTCCAGTACGCGTTGTGAGCTGACGGGCTTTAAGTAAATTATGTAAATAGGCAAACAACGATTTCTCTCATATTACATATTTGTCTATGATTTTTATGTTTATTGTTATTTATACAACATAATTTGCTAGAGCACAGAATGTAGACTCGCTACGGCGGTAATTCCCTGCGCGGTAGATGGAAAGCGAAAGTGAAGTAGGCTAGTCCAGGAATTTCACTTTTCCAAATTTCCTTTTGCTTTTCAGACTGTAAATATAAGCCACCACACACAGTCACAATGGGGTACATTTCAAACCAAGAACGGAATAATCAAAGTAAACGTTGTAAGCCATGGACGCGAGAAAATTCTTATACTTGTTTATTGTTTGCAGCGCACAGGACTTCTGTAAAGGCTGCGACTGGATTCAGCACAGATTCAAGTGGGCGAGCGGCGAATCCCTGTCATTGCTCAGTGAGATGGTGAGTTTTCAACATACTTTTTCGCTGGTTTGACCCGGTGTGTTAACGTTTTCCGACTTTCTAATATTTTCTTTACTGCAGCCATGAATTTGGCAAACATGTCATCCAATAAATTCACATTCGTGTTGCTATGAGTCGGTTTTCTTGTTTACTTGGAAATTGGGGCTCAGTCAGATGCCCTTTGTAGTCATACTAAAATCACTTTGTTTTGTAGGGTGGAAATATTACCGATGATAGGGTACCTGTACCCTTCCCAACAATTCTCTACAGCAGCATCAAAAAAGCACAGGTATGCATTTATTGTTTCCGACTTGTCTAATCAGCCAGGGTGGCCTCCTGCCTATAGCCAGGAAATCAGTTTGAGGGCGATTCAAATTTCTGAAACAAACTGATGAAATTGTGTATAGTGGTGTTATGTTTCAGACAGTAGTGATGTAAAGAGAACAGCTATGTACTTATTTCATTACTTATAACTGGAATGTGGGGCAAAGTGTTATCTGTTAAGAGTTGAATTAACACTGGGTATTTTACTGTGCACCCACTCAATCAGACAATAGACATGAACAGTAGCAGGTCAAAAACCATCAATGAACCTTGCCTGATTTAGCTACACTGATCATTTCCATGCAGTTCCATTGCAGGTGAACATAAGCCTGATTATTAGCCACCATTTTAACAGCTCTTTTAAACGAAACATTTCAGTTTAAGCTGAGAGCTTGACATTTAAAATCAGGAAACACCGTTTTCCCCCACACTCACACTCGCCACCCTCATGCTGGAGATAGAAGTAGTTTGACCAGTTAATGCACCATGGCTGCTGTTTGCCATTTGCGGCTTGCTCTTTCACATAGATGTACATAGATAACTGCTTCATCTGCATACATTTGCAAATCTACAGAAGGGCAAGAAGAGGGTAAATCAACATTACTGAAGGGACTGAATGAAAGTGGGCCCAACACTGACCCTGGTGGGATCCCTATTGATTAGTTAAGAGTTGTTGATTGTCTACTACCCACTCAACCACTTCACGATCATAAACAATGTTTTGTTCCTATGTAGGTGGATGACAAAGTCAAATTCGTGCACGCTTCCATTGATCAGATCATCAAACTGTTTGATGGGAATTTGGATGCTGTGACATGGAACAGGCTGAAACTGGAGCATTTTCTCATTGTCCTTGACCGCCAGTCTCGCGAACTTAAGAAATGTGTAAGTAGATGCAGCATAATAAGGAAATAGACCTGTTCAAAGCCTTGCCAAATATATGGGAAATAGACTAAGCCTTTATCAATGTCTCACAGGTTTCTTCTGCGAGCAAATATGAGAAGAGACTGAATCAATACTTCAAGAAGTTAAAAAAGAATATCTTAAAGCAGAGGGTAAGTTATTGCAAAGTCATTTGTCATCATGCATATGAGAAACAGTGCAATAATAATAATAATAATAATAATTATTATTATTATTATTATTATTATTAAAAAAATTAATATTGTATAAAATTATTATTATTTTATACACTACTTCATACATTGCACTGATAATGGTTTCCAAAAAAAAAAAAAAACATAGATACAATCAATAGGTATTGAATTGAATGAAGATGAAACAACGTTAAAAAAAACTGTTAAATTACTTTTTTCTTATTGTACTTTTCACTTGTTTAGTGCGGTATATATGCCCTAAACTATAGTTACACGTTAACTAAGCTAGCAATGTATAAAAATAGCCATGAAGCAGTGAAGTTATTTTATATGGTTTCCTATTTTTCAGAAGTACGACGCACATTCATGGGAACTCATCAGAAAAGAAGTATTACGTCATCTTCAAAGGCTGGACCTCATTATGGCTGCAATGAAGACATCAGTTAATTAATTACTGAAGCACGCTTTGTCTAAGAAAGACTTTGCATATGATGGGATCAAAATATTACATACAGTATTTCAAAGTGTATTGTTTATCTGTAAATGTATTTATTTATTTATTTATTTATTTATTTATTTGTTTGTTTATTTGTTTATTTATTTATTTATTTATTTTTACATGATACAATAAAATTGAAAAAGTTGATGTATTCATGTTGGAAATGTGATGTTGGAGACCAAAAAATAAAATGATATTTTAACAATTTTTGTAGCCTTTTCCCTTTCTGAAGACAATGACTGGCAAAAGAAATGATTAAATAATTAATTGACAGGCCTTCATAAATCATGTACAAAACATTAGATGTTTCTCTTAGTGTCAGACCGCACAAATACATTTATACATACTTTGATAAAGGAAGAGGAAAAGACATAAATGGTCAAAAATTCACGCAATTCATAGTTTACTGTTAGCCTATTAGGGGTAAACAGTGTTAAAAAGCTGCCACATTGTTCTTAAATGTCATTTTTTTCACAGTACATAATAGTGTATATTGAATCAAATAATAATAATAATATTTTAATAATAATAATTTATATGGGTGTTTTCCAGGGAAAAGTTTGATTATTGGCAACATGTTTTATTGGCAGAATGGACTTTGGGTGCTCTCAGAAGAACAGATTCCAAAAGGCTCCTCTGTCTCCACAGAGAAACCGTATCTAGACAAAGTTTTTTTGTCAGGCAAAATATTTCAATGTGGGAGCTTTCAGGGTTTTTGACACGTACCATATGGTTCCATAAAGAGCTAAAAAGGATCCCCCTGAGAAGACAAACCAAAGAACCCCTTTTCTGAGAGCGCAGGATAGACGGTAATCACAGACGGGCTGAGGCTGTTTTTCCCATGGCGCGCAGGAACTGGCACCATGGGCTATGCATGGCAAATTGTGGTCACTCACAGATTACCTTTGAGGGACGTTTTGTGGGACGCATGCGGAGGTGGTGCTTCCTTTAGTAGGACGCATGCGCAGGTGGTGCCAGCTAAAATGTGTCTGTGGAAGTGAGTTGCGCCGTGGGTCTGGACGGTTCCGTGCTTGCTATAATTTCATTTATTTTGGGAGAGGGATCGCATTGTTGAGTTTCATTAAAATTCCCTTTTATTAGAGGCATACTATGCGGGATTTTCACCTTGAAAATATTATAAAATGACCATGTTCAGTCACATCTACGATGCACTGGCAGTTTCTGTGATTGCACACATTTTCCCAATCTGTGCTCCTCTGCCTGTATTTCTTCTTCTAAAATGTGTTTGGGACGTTCCTGGGCGAGAGGCTCTTTTCTGTGCGGGGAGGGGAGGGTGTGGGTGTCGACGAAGCCTGTGAGGGATCAGTTTTCAGCAGAGCGTTTGTAGCTAGCTACTGCAATTGGGGAGGTGAAGAAGCACAAGTACAGCGAAAGGGCAGAACTAGCCTACAGGGCTTGTTGAAAAACCAGAGACAACCTTGGAATTGCTTTTCCTCGATGGGGATAGCCAAAGTTCACAAAGCGGACGAAAAGCGACACGAAGTCCGTATGTATTCTGTTCGACCCGTAAGTAACCTAGATAGGTGGCCGAAGTTTG